>NW_027184944.1:0-62282 GCF_040668555.2 Bombus flavifrons
ACGTTATAACGTATAACGTTATATAGTATTACGTTATACGTATAACGTTATATAGTATTTCGTATAACGTATAACGTTATAACGTATAACGTTATATAGTATTACGTTATAACGTATACATTATATAGTATTACGTTATAACGTATAACGTTATATATTATTACGTTATAACGTATAACGTTATATAGTATTACGTTATAACGTATAACGTTATATAGTATTACGTTATAACGTATAACGTTATATAGTATTACGTTATAACGTATAACGTTATATAGTATTACGTTATAACGTATAACGTTATATAGTATTACGTTATAACGTATAACGTTATATAGTATTACGTTATAACGTATAACGTTATATAGTATTACGTTATAACGTATAACGTTATATAGTATTACGTTATAACGTATAACGTTATAGTACGTACGTAACGTTATATAGTATTACGTTATAACGTATAACGTTATATAGTATTACGTTATAACGTATAACGTTATATAGTATTACGTTATAACGTATAACATTATATAGTATTACGTTATAACGTATAACGTTATATAGTATTACGTTATAACGTATAACGTTATATAGTATTACGTTATAACGTATAACGTTATATAGTATTACGTTATAACGTATAACGTTATATAGTATTACGTTATAACGTATAACGTTATATAGTATTACGTTATAACGTATAACGTTATATAGTATTACGTTATAACGTATAACGTTATATAGTATTACGTTATAACGTATAACGATATATAGTATTACGTTATAACGTATAACGTTATATAGTATTACGTTATAACGTATAACGTTATATAGTATTACGTTATAACGTATAACGTTATATAGTATTACGTTATAACGTATAACGTTATATAGTATTACGTTATAACGTATAACGTTATATAGTATTACGTTATAACGTATAACGTTATAGTATTACGTTATAACGTATAACGTTATATAGTATTACGTTATAACGTATAACGTTATATAGTATTACGTTATAACGTATAACGTTATATAGTATTACGTTATAACGTATAACGTTATATAGTATTACGTTATAACGTATAACGTTATAGTATACGTATAACGTTATATAGTATTACGTTATAACGTATACGTTATATAGTATTACGTTATAACGTATAACGTTATATAGTATTACGTTATAACGTATAACGTTATATAGTATTACGTTATAACGTATAACGTTATATAGTATTACGTTATAACGTATAACGTTATATAGTATTACGTTATAACGTATAACGTTATATAGTATTACGTTATAACGTAACGTATATAGTATTACGTTATAACGTATAACGTTATATAGTATTACGTTATAACGTATAACGTTATATAGTATTACGTTATAACGTATAACATTATATAGTATTACGTTATAACGTATAACGTTATAACGTATAACGTTATATAGTATTACGTTATAACGTATAACATTATATAGTATTACGTTATAACGTATAACGTTATATAGTATTACGTTATAACGTATAACGTTATATAGTATTACGTTATAACGTATAACGTTATATAGTATTACGTTATAACGTATAACGTTAAATAGTATTACGTTATAACGTATAACGTTATATAGTATTACGTTATAACGTATAACGTTATATAGTATTACGTTATAACGTATAACATTATATAGTATTACGTTATAACGTATAACATTATATAGTATTACGTTATAACGTATAACGTTATATAGTATTACGTTATAACGTATAACGTTATATAGTATTTCGTTATAACGTATAACGTTATAACGTATAACGTTATATAGTATTACGTTATAACGTATAACATTATATAGTATTACGTTATAACGTATAACGTTATATATTATTACGTTATAACGTATAACGTTATATAGTATTACGTTATAACGTATAACGTTATATAGTATTACGTTATAACGTATAACGTTATATAGTATTACGTTATAACGTATAACGTTATATAGTATTACGTTATAACGTATAACGTTATATCATATTACGTTATAACGTATAACGTTATATAGTATTACGTTATAACGTATAACGTTATATAGTATTACGTTATAACGTATAACGTTATATAGTATTACGTTATAACGTATAACGTTATATAGTATCACCATGTAACGTATAACGTTATATAGTATTACGTTATAACGTATAACGTTATATAGTATTACGTTATAACGTATAACGATATATAGTATTACGTTATAACGTATAACATTATATAGTATTACGTTATAACGTATAACGTTATATAGTATTACGTTATAACGTATAACGTTATGTAGTATTACGTTATAACGTATAACGTTATATAGTATTACGTTATAACGTATAACGTTATATAGTATTACGTTATAACGTATAACATTATATAGTATTACGTTATAACGTATAACGTTATATAGTATCACCATGTAACGTATAACGTTATATAGTATTACGTTATAACGTATAACGATATATAGTATTACGTTATAACGTATAACGTTTTATAGTATTACGTTATAACGTATAACGTTATATAGTATTACGTTATAACATATAACGTTATATAGTATTACGTTATAACGTATAACGTTATATAGTATTACCATATAACGTATAACATTATATCATATTACGTTATAACGTATAACGTTATATAGTATTACGTTATAACGTATAAGGTTATATAGTATTACGTTATAACGTATAACGTTATATAGTATTACGTTATAACATATAACGTTATATAGTATTACGTTATAACGTATAACGTTATATAGTATTACGTTATAACGTATAACGATATATAGTATTACGTTATAACGTATAACGTTATATAGTATTACGTTATAACGTATAACGTTATATAGTATTACGTTATAACGTATAACATTATATAGTATTACGTTATAACGTATAACGTTATATAGTATCACCATGTAACGTATAACGTTATATAGTATTACGTTATAACGTATAACGTTATGTAGTATTACGTTATAACGTATAACGTTATATAGTATTACGTTATAACGTATAACATTATATAGTATTACGTTATAACGTATAACGTTATATAGTATTACGTTATAACGTATAACGTTATATAGTATTACGTTATAACGTATAACATTATATAGTATTACGTTATAACGTATAACATTATATAGTATTACGTTATAACGTATAACGTTATAACGTATAACGTTATATAGTATTACGTTATAACGTATAACATTATATAGTATTACGTTATAACGTATAACGTTATATAGTATTACGTTATAACGTATAACGTTATATAGTATTACGTTATAACGTATAACGTTATATAGTATTACGTTATAACGTATAACGTTAAATAGTATTACGTTATAACGTATAACGTTATATAGTATTACGTTATAACGTATAACGTTATATAGTATTACGTTATAACGTATAACATTATATAGCATTACGTTATAACGTATAACATTATATAGTATTACGTTATAACGTATAACGTTATATAGTATTACGTTATAACGTATAACGTTATATAGTATTTCGTTATAACGTATAACGTTATAACGTATAACGTTATATAGTATTACGTTATAACGTATAACATTATATAGTATTACGTTATAACGTATAACGTTATATATTATTACGTTATAACGTATAACGTTATATAGTATTACGTTATAACGTATAACGTTATATAGTATTACGTTATAACGTATAACGTTATATAGTATTACGTTATAACGTATAACGTTATATAGTATTACGTTATAACGTATAACGTTATATCATATTACGTTATAACGTATAACGTTATATAGTATTACGTTATAACGTATAACGTTATATAGTATTACGTTATAACGTATAACGTTATATAGTATTACGTTATAACGTATAACGTTATATAGTATGACCATGTAACGTATAACGTTATATAGTATTACGTTATAACGTATAACGTTATATAGTATTACGTTATAACGTATAACGATATATAGTATTACGTTATAACGTATAACATTATATAGTATTACGTTATAACGTATAACGTTATATAGTATTACGTTATAACGTATAACGTTATGTAGTATTACGTTATAACGTATAACGTTATATAGTATTACGTTATAACGTATAACGTTATATAGTATTACGTTATAACGTATAACATTATATAGTATTACGTTATAACGTATAACGTTATATAGTATCACCATGTAACGTATAACGTTATATAGTATTACGTTATAACGTATAACGATATATAGTATTACGTTATAACGTATAACGTTTTATAGTATTACGTTATAACGTATAACGTTATATAGTATTACGTTATAACATATAACGTTATATAGTATTACGTTATAACGTATAACGTTATATAGTATTACCATATAACGTATATCGTTATATAGTATTACCTTATAACGTATAACGTTATATAGTATTACGTTATAACGTATAACGTTATATAGTATTACGTTATGACGTGTAACGTTATATAGTATTACGTTATAACGTATAACGTTATATAGTATTACGTTATAACGTATAACGTTTTATAGTATTACGTTATAACGTATAACGTTATATAGTATTACGTTATAACATATAACGTTATATAGTATTACGTTATAACGTATAACGTTATATAGTATTACCATATAACGTATATCGTTATATAGTATTACCTTATAACGTATAACGTTATATAGTATTACGTTATAACGTATAACGTTATATAGTATTACGTTATGACGTGTAACGTTATATGGTATTACCATATAACGTATAGCGTTATATAGTATTACGTTATAACGTTATATAGTTTCACCATATAACGTATAACGTTATATAGTTTCACCATATAACGTATGACGTTATATAGTTTCACCATATAACGTATAACGTTATATAGTATTACGTTATAACGTATAATGTTATATAGTATTACGTTATAACGTATAACGTTATAACGTATAACGTTATATAGTATTACGTTATAACGTATAACATTATATAGTATTACGTTATAACGTATAACGTTATATAGTATTACGTTATAACGTATAACGTTATATAGTATTACGTTATAACGTATAACGTTATATAGTATTACGTTATAACGTATAACGTTAAATAGTATTACGTTATAACGTATAACGTTATATAGTATTACGTTATAACGTATAACGTTATATAGTATTACGTTATAACGTATAACATTATATAGTATTACGTTATAACGTATAACATTATATAGTATTACGTTATAACGTATAACGTTATATAGTATTACGTTATAACGTATAACGTTATATAGTATTTCGTTATAACGTATAACGTTATAACGTATAACGTTATATAGTATTACGTTATAACGTATAACATTATATAGTATTACGTTATAACGTATAACGTTATATATTATTACGTTATAACGTATAACGTTATATAGTATTACGTTATAACGTATAAGGTTATATAGTATTACGTTATAACGTATAACGTTATATAGTATTACGTTATAACGTATAACGTTATATAGTATTACGTTATAACGTATAACGTTATATCATATTACGTTATAACGTATAACGTTATATAGTATTACGTTATAACGTATAACGTTATATAGTATTACGTTATAACGTATAACGTTATATAGTATTACGTTATAACGTATAACGTTATATAGTATCACCATGTAACGTATAACGTTATATAGTATTACGTTATAACGTATAACGTTATATAGTATTACGTTATAACGTATAACGATATATAGTATTACGTTATAACGTATAACATTATATAGTATTACGTTATAACGTATAACGTTATATAGTATTACGTTATAACGTATAACGTTATGTAGTATTACGTTATAACGTATAACGTTATATAGTATTACGTTATAACGTATAACGTTATATAGTATTACGTTATAACGTATAACATTATATAGTATTACGTTATAACGTATAACGTTATATAGTATCACCATGTAACGTATAACGTTATATAGTATTACGTTATAACGTATAACGATATATAGTATTACGTTATAACGTATAACGTTTTATAGTATTACGTTATAACGTATAACGTTATATAGTATTTCGTTATAACGTATAACGTTATAACGTATAACGTTATATAGTATTACGTTATAACGTATAACGTTATATAGTATTACGTTATAACGTATAACGATATATAGTATTACGTTATAACGTATAACGTTATATAGTATTACGTTATAACGTATAACGTTATGTAGTATTACGTTATAACGTATAACGTTATATAGTATTACGTTATAACGTATAACGTTATATAGTATTTCGTTATAACGTATAACGTTATAACGTATAACGTTATATAGTATTACGTTATAACGTATAACATTATATAGTATTACGTTATAACGTATAACGTTATATATTATTACGTTATAACGTATAACGTTATATAGTATTACGTTATAACGTATAAGGTTATATAGTATTACGTTATAACGTATAACGTTATATAGTATTACGTTATAACGTATAACGTTATATAGTATTACGTTATAACGTATAACGTTATATAGTATTACGTTATAACGTATAACATTATATAGTATTACGTTATAACGTATAACGTTATATAGTATTACGTTATAACGTATAACGTTATATAGTATTACGTTATAACGTATAACGTTATATAGTATTACGTTATAACGTATAACGTTAAATAGTATTACGTTATAACGTATAACGTTATATAGTATTACGTTATAACGTATAACGTTATATAGTATTACGTTATAACGTATAACATTATATAGTATTACGTTATAACGTATAACATTATATAGTATTACGTTATAACGTATAACGTTATATAGTATTACGTTATAACGTATAACGTTATATAGTATTTCGTTATAACGTATAACGTTATAACGTATAACGTTATATAGTATTACGTTATAACGTATAACATTATATAGTATTACGTTATAACGTATAACGTTATATATTATTACGTTATAACGTATAACGTTATATAGTATTACGTTATAACGTATAACGTTATATAGTATTACGTTATAACGTATAACGTTATATAGTATTACGTTATAACGTATAACGTTATATAGTATTACGTTATAACGTATAACGTTATATCATATTACGTTATAACGTATAACGTTATATAGTATTACGTTATAACGTATAACGTTATATAGTATTACGTTATAACGTATAACGTTATATAGTATTACGTTATAACGTATAACGTTATATAGTATCACCATGTAACGTATAACGTTATATAGTATTACGTTATAACGTATAACGTTATATAGTATTACGTTATAACGTATAACGATATATAGTATTACGTTATAACGTATAACATTATATAGTATTACGTTATAACGTATAACGTTATATAGTATTACGTTATAACGTATAACGTTATGTAGTATTACGTTATAACGTATAACGTTATATAGTATTACGTTATAACGTATAACGTTATATAGTATTACGTTATAACGTATAACATTATATAGTATTACGTTATAACGTATAACGTTATATAGTATCACCATGTAACGTATAACGTTATATAGTATTACGTTATAACGTATAACGATATATAGTATTACGTTATAACGTATAACGTTTTATAGTATTACGTTATAACGTATAACGTTATATAGTATTACGTTATAACATATAACGTTATATAGTATTACGTTATAACGTATAACGTTATATAGTATTACCATATAACGTATATCGTTATATAGTATTACCTTATAACGTATAACGTTATATAGTATTACGTTATAACGTATAACGTTATATAGTATTACGTTATGACGTGTAACGTTATATAGTATTACGTTATAACGTATAACGTTATATAGTATTACGTTATAACGTATAACGTTTTATAGTATTACGTTATAACGTATAACGTTATATAGTATTACGTTATAACATATAACGTTATATAGTATTACGTTATAACGTATAACGTTATATAGTATTACCATATAACGTATATCGTTATATAGTATTACCTTATAACGTATAACGTTATATAGTATTACGTTATAACGTATAACGTTATATAGTATTACGTTATGACGTGTAACGTTATATGGTATTACCATATAACGTATAGCGTTATATAGTATTACGTTATAACGTTATATAGTTTCACCATATAACGTATAACGTTATATAGTTTCACCATATAACGTATGACGTTATATAGTTTCACCATATAACGTATAACGTTATATAGTATTACGTTATAACGTATAATGTTATATAGTATTACGTTATAACGTATAACGTTATAACGTATAACGTTATATAGTATTACGTTATAACGTATAACATTATATAGTATTACGTTATAACGTATAACGTTATATAGTATTACGTTATAACGTATAACGTTATATAGTATTACGTTATAACGTATAACGTTATATAGTATTACGTTATAACGTATAACGTTATATAGTATTTCGTTATAACGTATAACGTTATAACGTATAACGTTATATAGTATTACGTTATAACGTATAACATTATATAGTATTACGTTATAACGTATAACGTTATATATTATTACGTTATAACGTATAACGTTATATAGTATTACGTTATAACGTATAACGTTATATAGTATTACGTTATAACGTATAACGTTATATAGTATTACGTTATAACGTATAACGTTATATAGTATTACGTTATAACGTATAACGTTATATCATATTACGTTATAACGTATAACGTTATATAGTATTACGTTATAACGTATAACGTTATATAGTATTACGTTATAACGTATAACGTTATATAGTATTACGTTATAACGTATAACGTTATATAGTATCACCATGTAACGTATAACGTTATATAGTATTACGTTATAACGTATAACGTTATATAGTATTACGTTATAACGTATAACGATATATAGTATTACGTTATAACGTATAACATTATATAGTATTACGTTATAACGTATAACGTTATATAGTATTACGTTATAACGTATAACGTTATGTAGTATTACGTTATAACGTATAACGTTATATAGTATTACGTTATAACGTATAACGTTATATAGTATTACGTTATAACGTATAACATTATATAGTATTACGTTATAACGTATAACGTTATATAGTATCACCATGTAACGTATAACGTTATATAGTATTACGTTATAACGTATAACGATATATAGTATTACGTTATAACGTATAACGTTTTATAGTATTACGTTATAACGTATAACGTTATATAGTATTACGTTATAACATATAACGTTATATAGTATTACGTTATAACGTATAACGTTATATAGTATTACCATATAACGTATATCGTTATATAGTATTACCTTATAACGTATAACGTTATATAGTATTACGTTATAACGTATAACGTTATATAGTATTACGTTATGACGTGTAACGTTATATAGTATTACGTTATAACGTATAACGTTATATAGTATTACGTTATAACGTATAACGTTTTATAGTATTACGTTATAACGTATAACGTTATATAGTATTACGTTATAACATATAACGTTATATAGTATTACGTTATAACGTATAACGTTATATAGTATTACCATATAACGTATATCGTTATATAGTATTACCTTATAACGTATAACGTTATATAGTATTACGTTATAACGTATAACGTTATATAGTATTACGTTATGACGTGTAACGTTATATGGTATTACCATATAACGTATAGCGTTATATAGTATTACGTTATAACGTTATATAGTTTCACCATATAACGTATAACGTTATATAGTTTCACCATATAACGTATGACGTTATATAGTTTCACCATATAACGTATAACGTTATATAGTATTACGTTATAACGTATAATGTTATATAGTATTACGTTATAACGTATAACGTTATAACGTATAACGTTATATAGTATTACGTTATAACGTATAACATTATATAGTATTACGTTATAACGTATAACGTTATATAGTATTACGTTATAACGTATAACGTTATATAGTATTACGTTATAACGTATAACGTTATATAGTATTACGTTATAACGTATAACGTTAAATAGTATTACGTTATAACGTATAACGTTATATAGTATTACGTTATAACGTATAACGTTATATAGTATTACGTTATAACGTATAACATTATATAGTATTACGTTATAACGTATAACATTATATAGTATTACGTTATAACGTATAACGTTATATAGTATTACGTTATAACGTATAACGTTATATAGTATTTCGTTATAACGTATAACGTTATAACGTATAACGTTATATAGTATTACGTTATAACGTATAACATTATATAGTATTACGTTATAACGTATAACGTTATATATTATTACGTTATAACGTATAACGTTATATAGTATTACGTTATAACGTATAAGGTTATATAGTATTACGTTATAACGTATAACGTTATATAGTATTACGTTATAACGTATAACGTTATATAGTATTACGTTATAACGTATAACGTTATATCATATTACGTTATAACGTATAACGTTATATAGTATTACGTTATAACGTATAACGTTATATAGTATTACGTTATAACGTATAACGTTATATAGTATTACGTTATAACGTATAACGTTATATAGTATCACCATGTAACGTATAACGTTATATAGTATTACGTTATAACGTATAACGTTATATAGTATTACGTTATAACGTATAACGATATATAGTATTACGTTATAACGTATAACATTATATAGTATTACGTTATAACGTATAACGTTATATAGTATTACGTTATAACGTATAACGTTATGTAGTATTACGTTATAACGTATAACGTTATATAGTATTACGTTATAACGTATAACGTTATATAGTATTACGTTATAACGTATAACATTATATAGTATTACGTTATAACGTATAACGTTATATAGTATCACCATGTAACGTATAACGTTATATAGTATTACGTTATAACGTATAACGATATATAGTATTACGTTATAACGTATAACGTTTTATAGTATTACGTTATAACGTATAACGTTATATAGTATTACGTTATAACGTATAACGTTATATAGTATTACGTTATAACGTATAACATTATATCATATTACGTTATAACGTATAACGTTATATAGTATTACGTTATAACGTATAAGGTTATATAGTATTACGTTATAACGTATAACGTTATATAGTATTACGTTATAACATATAACGTTATATAGTATTACGTTATAACGTATAACGTTATATAGTATTACGTTATAACGTATAACGATATATAGTATTACGTTATAACGTATAACGTTATATAGTATTACGTTATAACGTATAACGTTATATAGTATTACGTTATAACGTATAACATTATATAGTATTACGTTATAACGTATAACGTTATATAGTATCACCATGTAACGTATAACGTTATATAGTATTACGTTATAACGTATAACGTTATGTAGTATTACGTTATAACGTATAACGTTATATAGTATTACGTTATAACGTATAACGTTATGTAGTATTACGTTATAACGTATAACGTTATATAGTATTACGTTATAACGTATAACATTATATAGTATTACGTTATAACGTATAACATTATATAGTATTACTTTATAACGTATAACGTTATATAGTATCACCATGTAACGTACAACGTTATATAGTATTACGTTATAACGTATAACGTTATATAGTATTACGTTATAACGTATAACGTTATATAGTGTTACGTTATAACGTATAACGTTATATCGTATTACGTTATAACGTATAACGATATATAGTATTACGTTATAACGTATAACGTTATATAGTATTACGTTATGACTTATAACGTTATATAGTATTACGTTATACCGTATAACGTTATATAGTATTACGTTATAACGTATAACGTTATATAGTATTACGTTATAACGTTATATAGTATCACCATATAACGTATAACGTTATATAGTATTACGTTATAACGTATAACGTTATATAGTATTACGTTATAACGTATAACGTTATATAGTATTAAGTTATAACGTATAAGGTTATATAGTATTACGTTATAACGTTATATAGTATCACCATATAACGTATAACGTTATATAGTATTACGTTATAACGTATAACGTTATATAGTATTACGTTATAACGTATAACGTTATATAGTATTACGTTATAACGTATAACGTTATATAGTATTACCATATAACGTATATCGTTATATAGTATTACCTTATAACGTATAACGTTATATAGTATTACGTTATAACGTATAACGTTATATAGTATTACGTTATGACGTATAACGTTATATGGTATTACCATATAACGTATAGCGTTATATAGTATTACGTTATAACGTTATGTAGTTTCACCATATAACGTATAACGTTATATAGTATTACGTTATAACGTATAACGTTATATAGTATTACGTTATAACGTATAACGTTATATAGTATTACGTTATAACGTATAACGTTATATAGTATCACCATGTAACGTATAACGTTATATAGTATTACGTTATAACGTATAACGTTATGTAGTATTACGTTATAACGTATAACGTTATATAGTATTACGTTATAACGTATAACGTTATATAGTATTACGTTATAACGTATAACATTATATAGTATTACTTTATAACGTATAACGTTATATAGTATCACCATGTAACGTATAACGTTATATAGTATTACGTTATAACGTATAACGTTATATAGTATTACGTTATAACGTATAACGTTATATAGTATTAAGTTATAACGTATAAGGTTATATAGTATTACGTTATAACGTTATATAGTATCACCATATAACGTATAACGTTATATAGTATTACGTTATAACGTATAACGTTATATAGTATTAAGTTATAACGTATAAGGTTATATAGTATTACGTTATAACGTATAACGTTATATAGCATTACCATATAACGTATAACGTTATATAGTATTACGTTATAACGTATAACGTTATATAGTATTACGTTATAACGTATAACGTTATATAGTATTACGTTATGACGTATAACGTTATATGGTATTACCATATAACGTATAGCGTTATATAGTATTACGTTATAACGTTATATAGTTTCACCATATAACGTATAACGTTATATAGTATTACGTTATAACGTATAACGTTACATAGTATTACGTTATAACGTATAACGTTATAACGTATAACGTTATATAGTATCACCATGTAACGTATAACGTTATATAGTATTACGTTATAACGTATAACGTCATGTAGTATTACGTTATAACGTATAACGTTATGTAGTATTACGTTATAACGTATATCGTTATATAGTATTACCTTATAACGTATAACGTTATATAGTATTACGTTATAACGTATAACGTTATATAGTATTACGTTATGACGTATAACGTTATATGGTATTACCATATAACGTATATCGTTATATAGTATTACGTTATAACGTATAACGTTATATAGTATTACGTTATAACGTATAACGTTATATAGTATTACGTTATAACGTATAACGTTATATAGTATTACGTTATAACGTATAACGTTATATAGTATTACGTTATAACGTATAACGTTATATAGTATTACGTTATAACGTATAACGATATATAGTATTACGTTATAACGTATAACGTTATATAGTATCACGTTATAACGTATAACGTTATATAGTATTACGTTATAACGTATAACGTTATATAGTATTACGTTATAACGTATAACGTTATATAGTATCACCATGTAACGTATAACGTTATATAGTATTACGTTATAACGTATAACGTTATGTAGTATTACGTTATAACGTATAACGTTATATAGTATTACGTTATAACGTATAACGTTATATAGTATTACGTTATAACGTATAACATTATATAGTATTACTTTATAACGTATAACGTTATATAGTATCACCATGTAACGTATAACGTTATATAGTATTACGTTATAACGTATAACGTTATATAGTATTACGTTATAACGTATAACGTTATATAGTGTTACGTTATAACGTATAACGTTATATAGTATTACGTTATAACGTATAACGATATATAGTATTACGTTATAACGTATAACGTTATATAGTATTACGTTATGACGTATAACGTTATATAGTATTACGTTATACCGTATAACGTTATATAGTATTACGTTATAACGTATAACGTTATATAGTATCACCATGTAACGTATAACGTTATATAGTATTACGTTATAACGTATAACGTTATATAGTATTACGTTATAACGTATAACGATATATAGTATTACGTTATAACGTATAACGTTATATAGTATTACGTTATAACGTATAACGTTATATAGTATTACGTTATAACGTATAACGTTATGTAGTATTACGTTATAACGTATAACGTTATATAGTATTACGTTATAACGTATAACGTTATATAGTATTACGTTATAACGTATAACATTATATAGTATTACGTTATAACGTATAACGTTACATAGTATCACCATGTAACGTATAACGTTATATAGTATTACGTTATAACGTATAACGATATATAGTATTACGTTATAACGTATAACGTTTTATAGTATTACGTTATAACGTATAACGTTATATAGTATTACGTTATAACGTATAACGTTATATAGTATTACGTTATAACGTATAACGTTATATAGTATTACGTTATAACGTATAACGTTATATAGTATTACGTTATAACGTATAACGTTATATAGTATTACGTTATAACGTATAACGTTATATAGTATTACGTTATAACGTATAACGTTATATAGTATTACGTTATAACATATAACGTTATATAGTATTACGTTATAACGTATAACGTTATATAGTATTACGTTATAACGTATAACGTTATATAGTATTACGTTATAACGTATAACGATATATAGTATTACGTTATAACGTATAACGTTATATAGTATCACGTTATAACGTATAACGTTATATAGTATCACGTTATAACGTATAACGTTATATAGTATTACGTTATAACGTATAACGTTATATAGTATCACCATGTAACGTATAACGTTATATAGTATTACGTTATAACGTATAACGTTATGTAGTATTACGTTATAACGTATAACGTTATATAGTATTACGTTATAACGTATAACGTTATATAGTATTACGTTATAACGTATAACATTATATAGTATTACTTTATAACGTATAACGTTATATAGTATCACCATGTAACGTATAACGTTATATAGTATTACGTTATAACGTATAACGTTATATAGTATTACGTTATAACGTATAACGTTATATAGTGTTACGTTATAACGTATAACGTTATATAGTATTACGTTATAACGTATAACGATATATAGTATTACGTTATAACGTATAACGTTATATAGTATTACGTTATGACGTATAACGTTATATAGTATTACGTTATACCGTATAACGTTATATAGTATTACGTTATAACGTATAACGTTATATAGTATTACGTTATAACGTATAACGTTATATAGTATTACGTTATAACGTATAACGTTATATAGTATCACCATGTAACGTATAACGTTATATAGTATTACGTTATAACGTATAACGTTATATAGTATTACGTTATAACGTATAACGATATATAGTATTACGTTATAACGTATAACGTTATATAGTATTACGTTATAACGTATAACGTTATATAGTATTACGTTATAACGTATAACGTTATGTAGTATTACGTTATAACGTATAACGTTATATAGTATTACGTTATAACGTATAACGTTATATAGTATTACGTTATAACGTATAACATTATATAGTATTACGTTATAACGTATAACGTTACATAGTATCACCATGTAACGTATAACGTTATATAGTATTACGTTATAACGTATAACGATATATAGTATTACGTTATAACGTATAACGTTTTATAGTATTACGTTATAACGTATAACGTTATATAGTATTACGTTATAACGTATAACGTTATATAGTATTACGTTATAACGTATAACGTTATATAGTATTACGTTATAACGTATAACGTTATATAGTATTACGTTATAACGTATAACGTTATATAGTATTACGTTATAACGTATAACGTTATATAGTATTACGTTATAACATATAACGTTATATAGTATTACGTTATAACGTATAACGTTATATAGTATTACGTTATAACGTATAACGTTATATAGTATTACGTTATAACGTATAACGATATATAGTATTACGTTATAACGTATAACGTTATATAGTATCACGTTATAACGTATAACGTTATATAGTATTACGTTATAACGTATAACGTTATATAGTATTACGTTATAACGTATAACGTTATATAGTATCACCATGTAACGTATAACGTTATATAGTATTACGTTATAACGTATAACGTTATGTAGTATTACGTTATAACGTATAACGTTATATAGTATTACGTTATAACGTATAACGTTATATAGTATTACGTTATAACGTATAACATTATATAGTATTACTTTATAACGTATAACGTTATATAGTATCACCATGTAACGTATAACGTTATATAGTATTACGTTATAACGTATAACGTTATATAGTATTACGTTATAACGTATAACGTTATATAGTGTTACGTTATAACGTATAACGTTATATAGTATTACGTTATAACGTATAACGATATATAGTATTACGTTATAACGTATAACGTTATATAGTATTACGTTATGACGTATAACGTTATATAGTATTACGTTATACCGTATAACGTTATATAGTATTACGTTATAACGTATAACGTTATATAGTATTACGTTATAACGTTATATAGTATCACCATATAACGTATAACGTTATATAGTATTACGTTATAACGTATAACGTTATATAGTATTAAGTCATAACGTATAAGGTTATATAGTATTACGTTATAACGTTATATAGTATCACCATATAACGTATAACGTTATATAGTATTACGTTATAACGTATAACGTTATATAGTATTACGTTATAACGTATAACGTTATATAGTATTACGTTATAACGTATAACGTTATATAGTATTACGTTATAACGTATAACGTTATATAGTATCACCATGTAACGTATAACGTTATATAGTATTACGTTATAACGTATAACGTCATGTAGTATTACGTTATAACGTATAACGTTATGTAGTATTACGTTATGACGTATAACATTATATAGTATTACGTTATAACGTATAACGTTATATAGTATTACGTTATAACGTATAACGTTATGTAGTATTACGTTATAACGTATAACGTTATGTAGTATTACGTTATAACGTATAACGTTATATAGTATTACGTTATAACGTATAACGTTATATAGTATTACGTTATAACGTATAACGTTATATAGTATTACGTTATAACGTATAACGTTATATAGTATTACGTTATAACGTATAACGTTATATAGTATCACCATGTAACGTATAACGTTATATAGTATCACCATGTAACGTATAACGTTATATAGTATTACGTTATAACGTATAACGTTATATAGTATTACGTTATAACGTATAACGTTATATAGTGTTACGTTATAACGTATAACGTTATATAGTATTACGTTATAACGTATAACGATATATAGTATTACGTTATAACGTATAACGTTATATAGTATTACGTTATGACGTATAACGTTATATAGTATTACGTTATACCGTATAACGTTATATAGTATTACGTTATAACGTATAACGTTATATAGTATTACGTTATAACGTTATATAGTATCACCATATAACGTATAACGTTATATAGTATTACGTTATAACGTATAACGTTATATAGTATTACGTTATAACGTATAACGTTATATAGTATTAAGTTATAACGTATAAGGTTATATAGTATTACGTTATAACGTTATATAGTATCACCATATAACGTATAACGTTATATAGTATTACGTTATAACGTATAACGTTATATAGTATTACGTTATAACGTATAACGTTATATAGTATTACGTTATAACGTATAACGTTATATAGTATCACCATGTAACGTATAACGTTATATAGTATTACGTTATAACGTATAACGTCATGTAGTATTACGTTATAACGTATAACGTTATGTAGTATTACGTTATGACGTATAACATTATATAGTATTACGTTATAACGTATAACGTTATATAGTATTACGTTATAACGTATAACGTTATGTAGTATTACGTTATAACGTATAACGTTATATAGTATCACCATGTAACGTATAACGTTATATAGTATCACCATGTAACGTATAACGTTATATAGTATTACGTTATAACGTTATATAGTATCACCATATAACGTATAACGTTATATAGTATTACGTTATAACGTATAACGTTATATAGTATTACGTTATAACGTATAACGTTATATAGTATTACGTTATAACGTATAACGTTATATAGTATTACCATATAACGTATATCGTTATATAGTATTACCTTATAACGTATAACGTTATATAGTATTACGTTATAACGTATAACGTTATATCATATTACGTTATAACGTATAACGTTATATAGTATTACGTTATAACGTATAACGTTATATAGTATTACGTTATAACGTATAACGTTATATAGTATTACCATATAACGTATAACGTTATATAGTATTACGTTATAACGTATAACGTTATATAGTATTACGTTATAACGTATAACGATATATAGTATTACGTTATAACGTATAACGTTATATAGTATTACGTTATAACGTATAACGTTATATAGTATTACGTTATAACGTATAACGTTATATAGTATTACGTTATAACGTATAACGTTATATAGTATTACGTTATAACGTATAACGTTATATAGTATCACCATGTAACGTATAACGTTATATAGTATTACGTTATAACGTATAACGTTATATAGTATTACGTTATAACGTATAACGATATATAGTATTACGTTATAACGTATAACATTATATAGTATTACGTTATAACGTATAACGTTATATAGTATTACGTTATAACGTATAACGTTATGTAGTATTACGTTATAACGTATAACGTTATATAGTATTACGTTATAACGTATAACGTTATATAGTATTACGTTATAACGTATAACGTTATATAGTATCACCATGTGACGTATAACGTTATATAGTATCACCATGTAACGTATAACGTTATATAGTATTACGTTATAACGTATAACGTTATATAGTATTACGTTATAACGTATAACGTTATATAGTATTACGTTATAACGTTATATAGTATCACCATATAACGTATAACGTTATATAGTATTACGTTATAACGTATAACGTTATATAGTATTACGTTATAACGTATAACGTTATATAGTATTAAGTTATAACGTATAAGGTTATATAGTATTACGTTATAACGTTATATAGTATCACCATTTAACGTATAACGTTATATAGTATTACGTTATAACGTATAACGTTATATAGTATTACGTTATAACGTATAACGTTATATAGTATTACGTTATAACGTATAACGTTATATAGTATTACCATATAACGTATATCGTTATATAGTATTACCTTATAACGTATAACGTTATATAGTATTACGTTATAACGTATAACGTTATATAGTATTACGTTATGACGTATAACGTTATATGGTATTACCATATAACGTATAGCGTTATATAGTATTACGTTATAACGTTATATAGTTTCACCGTATAACGTATAACGTTATATAGTATTACGTTATAACGTATAACGTTATATAGTATTACGTTATAACGTATAACGTTATGTAGTATTACGTTATAACGTATAACGTTATATAGTATTACGTTATAACGTATAACGTTATATAGTATTACGTTATAACGTATAACGTTATATAGTATCACCATGTGACGTATAACGTTATATAGTATCACCATGTAACGTATAACGTTATATAGTATTACGTTATAACGTATAACGTTATATAGTATTACCATATAACGTATATCGTTATATAGTATTACCTTATAACGTATAACGTTATATAGTATTACGTTATAACGTATAACGTTATATAGTATTACGTTATGACGTATAACGTTATATGGTATTACCATATAACGTATAGCGTTATATAGTATTACGTTATAACGTTATATAGTTTCACCATATAACGTATAACGTTATATAGTATTACGTTATAACGTATAACGTTAAATAGTATTACGTTATAACGTATAACGTTATAACGTATAACGTTATATAGTATCACCATGTAACGTATAACGTTATATAGTATTACGTTATAACGTATAACGTCATGTAGAATTACGTTATAACGTATAACGTTATGTAGTATTACGTTATGACGTATAACATTATATAGTATTACGTTATAACGTATAACGTTATATAGTATTACGTTATAACGTATAACGTTATGTAGTATTACGTTATAACGTATAACGTTATGTAGTATTACGTTATAACGTATAACGTTATATAGTATTACGTTATAACGTATAACGTTATATAGTATTACGTTATAACGTATAACGTTATATAGTATTACGTTATAACGTATAACGTTATATAGTATTACGTTATAACGTATAACGTTATATAGTATCACCATGTAACGTATAACGTTATATAGTATCACCATGTAACGTATAACGTTATATAGTATTACGTTATAACGTATAACGTTATATCATATTACGTTATAACGTATAACGTTATATAGTATTACGTTATAACGTATAACGTTATATAGTATTACGTTATAACGTATAACGTTATATAGTATTACCATATAACGTATAACGTTATATAGTATTACGTTATAACGTATAACGTTATATAGTATTACGTTATAACGTATAACGATATATAGTATTACGTTATAACGTATAACGTTATATAGTATTACGTTATAACGTATAACGTTATATAGTATTACGTTATAACGTATAACGTTATATAGTATTACGTTATAACGTATAACGTTATATAGTATTACGTTATAACGTATAACGTTATATAGTATCACCATGTAACGTATAACGTTATATAGTATTACGTTATAACGTATAACGTTATATAGTATTACGTTATAACGTATAACGTTATATAGTATTACGTTATGACGTATAACGTTATATGGTATTACCATATAACGTATAGCGTTATATAGTATTACGTTATAACGTTATATAGTTTCACCATATAACGTATAACGTTATATAGTATTACGTTATAACGTATAACGTTATATAGTATTACGTTATAACGTATAACGTTATATAGTATTACGTTATAACGTTATATAGTATCACCATTTAACGTATAACGTTATATAGTATTACGTTATAACGTATAACGTTATATAGTATTACGTTATAACGTATAACGTTATATAGTATTACGTTATAACGTATAACGTTATATAGTATTACCATATAACGTATATCGTTATATAGTATTACCTTATAACGTATAACGTTATATAGTATTACGTTATAACGTATAACGTTATATAGTATTACGTTATGACGTATAACGTTATATGGTATTACCATATAACGTATAGCGTTATATAGTATTACGTTATAACGTTATATAGTTTCACCATATAACGTATAACGTTATATAGTATTACGTTATAACGTATAACGTTATATAGTATTACGTTATAACGTATAACGTTATAACGTATAACGTTATATAGTATCACCATGTAACGTATAACGTTATATAGTATTACGTTATAACGTATAACGTCATGTAGAATTACGTTATAACGTATAACGTTATGTAGTATTACGTTATGACGTATAACATTATATAGTATTACGTTATAACGTATAACGTTATATAGTATTACGTTATAACGTATAACGTTATGTAGTATTACGTTATAACGTATAACGTTATGTAGTATTACGTTATAACGTATAACGTTATATAGTATTACGTTATAACGTATAACGTTATATAGTATTACGTTATAACGTATAACGTTATATAGTATTACGTTATAACGTATAACGTTATATAGTATTACGTTATAACGTCTAACGTTATATAGTATCACCATGTAACGTATAACGTTATATAGTATCACCATGTAACGTATAACGTTATATAGTATTACGTTATAACGTATAACGTCATGTAGTATTACGTTATAACGTATAACGTTATGTAGTATTTCGCTATGACGTATAACATTATATAGTATTACGTTATAACGTATAACGTTATATAATATTACCATATAACGTATAACGTTATATAATATTACCATATAAAGTATAACGTTATATAGTATTACGTTATAACGTATAACGTTGTATAGTATTACGTTATATCGTATAACGTTGTATAGTATTACGTTATATCGTATAACGTTATATAGTATTACGTTATAACGTATAACGTTATATAGTATTACGTTATATCGTATAACGTTATATAGTATTACGTTATAACGTATAACGTTATATAGTACTACGTTATAACTTATAACGTTATATAGTATTACGTTATAACGTATAATGTTATATAGTATTACGTTATAACGTATAACATTATATAGTATTACGTTATAAAGTATAACGTTATATAGTATCACCATGTAACGTATAACGTTATATAGTATTACGTTATAACGTATAACGTTATATAGTATTACGTTATAACGTATAACGTTATATAGTATTACGTTATAACGTATAACGTTATATAGTATTACGTTATAACGTATAACGTTATGTAGTATTACGTTATAACGTATAACTTTATATAGTATTACGTTATAACGTATAACGTTATATAGTATTAAGTTATAACGTATCACGTTATATAGTATTACGTTATAACGTTATATAGTATCACCATATAACGTATAACGTTATATAGTATTACGTTATAACGTATAACGTTATATAGTATTACGTTATAACGTATAACGTTATATAGTATTACGTTATAACGTATAACGTTATATAGTATTACGTTATGACGTATAACGTTATATAGTATTACGTTATACCGTATAACGTTATATAGTATTACGTTATACCGTATAACGTTATATAGTATTACGTTATAACGTTATATAGTATCACCATATAACGTATAACGTTATATAGTACTACGCTATAACGTATAACGTTATATAGTATTACGTTATAACATATAACGTTATATAGTATTACGTTATAACGTATAACGTTATATAGTATTACGTTATAACGTATAACGATATATAGTATTACGTTATAACGTATAACGTTATATAGTATTACGTTATAACGTATAACGTTATATAGTATTACGTTATAACGTATAACGTTATATAGTATTACGTTATAACGTATAACGTTATATAGTATCACCATGTAACGTATAACGTTATATAGTATTACGTTATAACGTATAACGTTATGTAGTATTACGTTATAACGTATAACGTTATATAGTATTACGTTATAACGTATAACGTTATATAGTATTACGTTATAACGTATAACGTTATATAGTATTACTTTATAACGTATAACGTTATATAGTAACACCATGTAACGTATAACGTTATATAGTATTACGTTATAACGTATAACGTTATATAGTATTACGTTATAACGTATAACGTTATATAGTGTTACGTTATAACGTATAACGTTATATAGTATTACGTTATAACGTATAACGATATATAGTATTACGTTATAACGTATAACGTTATATAGTATTACGTTATGACGTATAACGTTATATAGTATTACGTTATACCGTATAACGTTATATAGTATTACGTTATAACGTATAACGTTATATAGTATTACGTTATAACGTTATATAGTATCACCATATAACGTATAACGTTATATAGTATTACGTTATAACGTATAACGTTATATAGTATTACGTTATAACGTATAACGTTATATAGTATTAAGTTATAACGTATAAGGTTATATAGTATTACGTTATAACGTTATATAGTATCACCATATAACGTATAACGTTATATAGTAACACCATGTAACGTATAACGTTATATAGTATTACGTTATAACGTATAATGTTATATAGTATTACGTTATAACGTATAACATTATATAGTATTACGTTATAAAGTATAACGTTATATAGTATCACCATGTAACGTATAACGTTATATAGTATTACGTTATAACGTATAACGTTATATAGTATTACGTTATAACGTATAACGTTATATAGTATTACGTTATAACGTATAACGTTATATAGTATTACGTTATAACGTATAACGTTATGTAGTATTACGTTATAACGTATAACTTTATATAGTATTACGTTATAACGTATAACGTTATATAGTATTAAGTTATAACGTATCACGTTATATAGTATTACGTTATAACGTATAACGTTATATAGTATTACGTTATAACGTTATATAGTATCACCATATAACGTATAACGTTATATAGTATTACGTTATAACGTATAACGTTATATAGTATTACGTTATAACGTATAACGTTATATAGTATTAAGTTATAACGTATAAGGTTATATAGTATTACGTTATAACGTTATATAGTATCACCATATAACGTATAACGTTATATAGTATTACGTTATAACGTATAACGTTATATAGTATTACGTTATAACGTATAACGTTATATAGTATTACGTTATAACGTATAACGTTATATAGTATTACCATATAACGTATATCGTTATATAGTATTACCTTATAACGTATAACGTTATATAGTATTACGTTATAACGTATAACGTTATATCATATTACGTTATAACGTATAACGTTATATAGTATTACGTTATAACGTATAACGTTATATAGTATTACGTTATAACGTATAACGTTATATAGTATTACCATATAACGTATAACGTTATATAGTATTACGTTATAACGTATAACGTTATATAGTATTACGTTATAACGTATAACGATATATAGTATTACGTTATAACGTATAACGTTATATAGTATTACGTTATAACGTATAACGTTATATAGTATTACGTTATAACGTATAACGTTATATAGTATTACGTTATAACGTATAACGTTATATAGTATCACCATGTAACGTATAACGTTATATAGTATTACGTTATAACGTATAACGTTATATAGTATTACGTTATAACGTATAACGATATATAGTATTACGTTATAACGTATAACGTTATATAGTATTACGTTATAACGTATAACGTTATATAGTATTACGTTATAACGTATAACGTTATGTAGTATTACGTTACAACGTATAACGTTATATAGTATTACGTTATAACGTATAACGTTATATAGTATTACGTTATAACGTATAACATTATATAGTATTACGTTATAACGTATAACGTTATATAGTATCACCATGTAACGTATAACGTTATATAGTATTACGTTATAACGTATAACGATATATAGTATTACGTTATAACGTATAACGTTTTATAGTATTACGTTATAACGTATAACGTTATATAGTATTACGTTATAACGTATAACGTTATATAGTATTACGTCATAACGTATAACATTATATCATATTACGTTATAACGTATAACGTTATATAGTATTACGTTATAACGTATAACGTTATATAGTATTACGTTATAACGTATAACGTTATATAGTATTACGTTATAACATATAACGTTATATAGTATTACGTTATAACGTATAACGTTATATAGTATTACGTTATAACGTATAACGATATATAGTATTACGTTATAACGTATAACGATATATAGTATTACGTTATAACGTATAACGTTATATAGTATTACGTTATAAAGTATAACGTTATATAGTATTACGTTATAACGTATAACGTTATATAGTATCACCATGTAACGTATAACGTTATATAGTATTACGTTATAACGTATAACGTTATGTAGTATTACGTTATAACGTATAACGTTATATAGTATTACGTTATAACGTATAACGTTATATAGTATTACGTTATAACGTATAACATTATATAGTATTACTTTATAACGTATAACGTTATATAGTATCACCATGTAACGTATAACGTTATATAGTATTACGTTATAACGTATAACGTTATATAGTATTACGTTATAACGTATAACGTTATATAGTGTTACGTTATAACGTATAACGTTATATAGTATTACGTTATAACGTATAACGATATATAGTATTACGTTATAACGTATAACGTTATATAGTATTACGTTATGACGTATAACGTTATATAGTATTACGTTATACCGTATAACGTTATATAGTATTACGTTATAACGTATAACGTTATATAGTATTACGTTATAACGTTATATAGTATCACCATATAACGTATAACGTTATATAGTATTACGTTATAACGTATAACGTTATATAGTATTACGTTATAACGTATAACGTTATATAGTATTAAGTCATAACGTATAAGGTTATATAGTATTACGTTATAACGTTATATAGTATCACCATATAACGTATAACGTTATATAGTATTACGTTATAACGTATAACGTTATATAGTATTACGTTATAACGTATAACGTTATATAGTATTACGTTATAACGTATAACGTTATATAGTATTACCATATAACGTATATCGTTATATAGTATTACCTTATAACGTATAACGTTATATAGTATTACGTTATAACGTATAACGTTATATAGTATTACGTTATGACGTATAACGTTATATGGTATTACCATATAACGTATAGCGTTATATAGTATTACGTTATAACGTTATATAGTTTCACCATATAACGTATAACGTTATATAGTATTACGCTATAACGTATAACGTTATATAGTATTACGTTATAACGTATAACGTTATATAGTATCACCATGTAACGTATAACGTTATATAGTATTACGTTATAACGTATAACGTCATGTAGTATTACGTTATAACGTATAACGTTATGTAGTATTACGTTTTGACGTATAACATTATATAGTATTACGTTATAACGTATAACGTTATATAGTATTACGTTATAACGTATAACGTTATGTAGTATTACGTTATAACGTATAACGTTATGTAGTAATACGTTATAACGTATAACGTTATATAGTATTACGTTATAACGTATAACGTTATATAGTATTACGTTATAACGTATAACGTTATATAGTATTACGTTATAACGTATAACGTTATATAGTATTACGTTATAACGTATAACGTTATATAGTATCACCATGTAACGTATAACGTTATATAGTATCACCATGTAACGTATAACGTTATATAGTATTACGTTATAACGTATAACGTTATATAGTATTACGTTATAACGTATAACGTTATATAGTGTTACGTTATAACGTATAACGTTATATAGTATTACGTTATAACGTATAACGATATATAGTATTACGTTATAACGTATAACGTTATATAGTATTACGTTATGACGTATAACGTTATATAGTATTACGTTATACCGTATAACGTTATATAGTATTACGTTATAACGTATAACGTTATATAGTATTACGTTATAACGTTATATAGTATCACCATATAACGTATAACGTTATATAGTATTACGTTATAACGTATAACGTTATATAGTATTACGTTATAACGTATAACGTTATATAGTATTAAGTTATAACGTATAAGGTTATATAGTATTACGTTATAACGTTATATAGTATCACCATTTAACGTATAACGTTATATAGTATTACGTTATAACGTATAACGTTATATAGTATTACGTTATAACGTATAACGTTATATAGTATTACGTTATAACGTATAACGTTATATAGTATTACCATATAACGTATATCGTTATATAGTATTACCTTATAACGTATAACGTTATATAGTATTACGTTATAACGTATAACGTTATATAGTATTACGTTATGACGTATAACGTTATATGGTATTACCATATAACGTATAGCGTTATATAGTATTACGTTATAACGTTATATAGTTTCACCATATAACGTATAACGTTATATAGTATTACGTTATGACGTATAACGTTATATAGTATCACCATGTAACGTATAACGTTATATAGTATCACCATGTAACGTATAACGTTATATAGTATTACGTTAGAACGTATAACGTCATGTAGTATTACGTTATAACGTATAACGTTATGTAGTATTACGTTATGACGTATAACATTATATAGTATTACGTTATAACGTATAACGTTATATAGTATTACGTTATAACGTATAACGTTATGTAGTATTACGTTATAACGTATAACGTTATGTAGTATTACGTTATAACGTATAACGTTATATAGTATTACGTTATAACGTTATATAGTATCACCATATAACGTATAACGTTATATAGTATTACGTTATAACGTATAACGTTATATAGTATTACGTTATAACGTATAACGTTATATAGTATTAAGTTATAACGTATAAGGTTATATAGTATTACGTTATAACGTTATATAGTATCACCATTTAACGTATAACGTTATATAGTATTACGTTATAACGTATAACGTTATATAGTATTACGTTATAACGTATAACGTTATATAGTATTACGTTATAACGTATAACGTTATATAGTATTACCATATAACGTATATCGTTATATAGTATTACCTTATAACGTATAACGTTATATAGTATTACGTTATAACGTATAACGTTATATAGTATTACGTTATGACGTATAACGTTATATGGTATTACCATATAACGTATAGCGTTATATAGTATTACGTTATAACGTTATATAGTTTCACCATATAACGTATAACGTTATATAGTATTACGTTATGACGTATAACGTTATATAGTATCACCATGTAACGTATAACGTTATATAGTATCACCATGTAACGTATAACGTTATATAGTATTACGTTATAACGTATAACGTCATGTAGTATTACGTTATAACGTATAACGTTATGTAGTATTTCGCTATGACGTATAACATTATATAGTATTACGTTATAACGTATAACGTTATATAATATTACCATATAACGTATAACGTTATATAATATTACCATATAAAGTATAACGTTATATAGTATTACGTTATAACGTATAACGTTGTATAGTATTACGTTATATCGTATAACGTTGTATAGTATTACGTTATATCGTATAACGTTATATAGTATTACGTTATAACGTATAACGTTATATAGTATTACGTTATATCGTATAACGTTATATAGTATTACGTTATAACGTATAACGTTATATAGTACTACGTTATAACGTATAACGTTATATAGTATTACGTTATAACGTATAACGTTATATAGTATTACGTTATAACGTATAACATTATATAGTATTACGTTATAAAGTATAACGTTATATAGTATCACCATGTAACGTATAACGTTATATAGTATTACGTTATAACGTATAACGTTATATAGTATTACGTTATAACGTATAACGTTATATAGTATTACGTTATAACGTATAACGTTATATAGTATTACGTTATAACGTATAACGTTATGTAGTATTACGTTATAACGTATAACTTTATATAGTATTACGTTATAACGTATAACGTTATATAGTATTAAGTTATAACGTATCACGTTATATAGTATTACGTTATAACGTTATATAGTATCACCATATAACGTATAACGTTATATAGTATTACGTTATAACGTATAACGTTATATAGTATTACGTTATAACGTATAACGTTATATAGTATTACGTTATAACGTATAACGTTATATAGTATTACGTTATGACGTATAACGTTATATAGTATTACGTTATACCGTATAACGTTATATAGTATTAAGTTATAACGTATCACGTTATATAGTATTACGTTATAACGTTATATAGTATCACCATATAACGTATAACGTTATATAGTATTACGTTATAACGTATAACGTTATATAGTATTACGTTATAACGTATAACGTTATATAGTATTACGTTATAACGTATAACGTTATATAGTATTACGTTATGACGTATAACGTTATATAGTATTACGTTATACCGTATAACGTTATATAGTATTACGTTATAACGTATAACGTTATATAGTATTACGTTATAACGTTATATAGTATCACCATATAACGTATAACGTTATATAGTATTACGCTATAACGTATAACGTTATATAGTATTACGTTATAACATATAACGTTATATAGTATTACGTTATAACGTATAACGTTATATAGTATTACGTTATAACGTATAACGATATATAGTATTACGTTATAACGTATAACGTTATATAGTATTACGTTATGACGTATAACGTTATATAGTATTACGTTATACCGTATAACGTTATATAGTATTACGTTATAACGTATAACGTTATATAGTATTACGTTATAACGTTATATAGTATCACCATATAACGTATAACGTTATATAGTATTACGTTATAACGTATAACGTTATATAGTATTACGTTATAACGTATAACGTTATATAGTATTAAGTTATAACGTATAAAGTTATATAGTATTACGTTATAACGTTATATAGTATCACCATATAACGTATAACGTTATATAGTATTACATTATAACGTATAACGTTATATAGTATTACGTTATAACGTATAACGTTATATAGTATTACGTTATAACGTATAACGTTATATAGTATTACGTTATGACGTATAACGTTATATAGTATTACGTTATACCGTATAACGTTATATAGTATTACGTTATAACGTATAACGTTATATAGTATTACGTTATAACGTTATATAGTATCACCATATAACGTATAACGTTATATAGTATTACGTTATAACGTATAACGTTATATAGTATTACGTTATAACGTATAACGTTATATAGTATTAAGTTATAACGTATAAGGTTATATAGTATTACGTTATAACGTTATATAGTATCACCATTTAACGTATAACGTTATATAGTATTACGTTATAACGTATAACGTTATATAGTATTACGTTATAACGTATAACGATATATAGTATTACGTTATAACGTATAACGTTATATAGTATTACGTTATAACGTATAACGTTATATAGTATTACGTTATAACGTATAACGTTATATAGTATTACGTTATAACGTATAACGTTATATAGTATCACCATGTAACGTATAACGTTATATAGTATTACGTTATAACGTATAACGTTATATAGTATTACGTTATAACGTATAACGATATATAGTATTACGTTATAACGTATAACGTTATATAGTATTACGTTATAACGTATAACGTTATATAGTATTACGTTATAACGTATAACGTTATGTAGTATTACGTTATAACGTATAACGTTATATAGTATTACGTTATAACGTATAACGTTATATAGTATTACGTTATAACGTATAACATTATATAGTATTACGTTATAACGTATAACGTTATATAGTATCACCATGTAACGTATAACGTTATATAGTATTACGTTATAACGTATAACGATATATAGTATTACGTTATAACGTATAACGTTTTATAGTATTACGTTATAACGTATAACGTTATATAGTATTACGTTATAACGTATAACGTTATATAGTATTACGTCATAACGTATAACATTATATCATATTACGTTATAACGTATAACGTTATATAGTATTACGTTATAACGTATAACGTTATATAGTATTACGTTATAACGTATAACGTTATATAGTATTACGTTATAACATATAACGTTATATAGTATTACGTTATAACGTATAACGTTATATAGTATTACGTTATAACGTATAACGATATATAGTATTACGTTATAACGTATAACGATATATAGTATTACGTTATAACGTATAACGTTATATAGTATTACGTTATAAAGTATAACGTTATATAGTATTACGTTATAACGTATAACGTTATATAGTATCACCATGTAACGTATAACGTTATATAGTATTACGTTATAACGTATAACGTTATGTAGTATTACGTTATAACGTATAACGTTATATAGTATTACGTTATAACGTATAACGTTATATAGTATTACGTTATAACGTATAACATTATATAGTATTACTTTATAACGTATAACGTTATATAGTATCACCATGTAACGTATAACGTTATATAGTATTACGTTATAACGTATAACGTTATATAGTATTACGTTATAACGTATAACGTTATATAGTGTTACGTTATAACGTATAACGTTATATAGTATTACGTTATAACGTATAACGATATATAGTATTACGTTATAACGTATAACGTTATATAGTATTACGTTATGACGTATAACGTTATATAGTATTACGTTATACCGTATAACGTTATATAGTATTACGTTATAACGTATAACGTTATATAGTATTACGTTATAACGTTATATAGTATCACCATATAACGTATAACGTTATATAGTATTACGTTATAACGTATAACGTTATATAGTATTACGTTATAACGTATAACGTTATATAGTATTAAGTCATAACGTATAAGGTTATATAGTATTACGTTATAACGTTATATAGTATCACCATATAACGTATAACGTTATATAGTATTACGTTATAACGTATAACGTTATATAGTATTACGTTATAACGTATAACGTTATATAGTATTACGTTATAACGTATAACGTTATATAGTATTACCATATAACGTATATCGTTATATAGTATTACCTTATAACGTATAACGTTATATAGTATTACGTTATAACGTATAACGTTATATAGTATTACGTTATGACGTATAACGTTATATGGTATTACCATATAACGTATAGCGTTATATAGTATTACGTTATAACGTTATATAGTTTCACCATATAACGTATAACGTTATATAGTATTACGCTATAACGTATAACGTTATATAGTATTACGTTATAACGTATAACGTTATATAGTATCACCATGTAACGTATAACGTTATATAGTATTACGTTATAACGTATAACGTCATGTAGTATTACGTTATAACGTATAACGTTATGTAGTATTACGTTTTGACGTATAACATTATATAGTATTACGTTATAACGTATAACGTTATATAGTATTACGTTATAACGTATAACGTTATGTAGTATTACGTTATAACGTATAACGTTATGTAGTAATACGTTATAACGTATAACGTTATATAGTATTACGTTATAACGTATAACGTTATATAGTATTACGTTATAACGTATAACGTTATATAGTATTACGTTATAACGTATAACGTTATATAGTATTACGTTATAACGTATAACGTTATATAGTATCACCATGTAACGTATAACGTTATATAGTATCACCATGTAACGTATAACGTTATATAGTATTACGTTATAACGTATAACGTTATATAGTATTACGTTATAACGTATAACGTTATATAGTGTTACGTTATAACGTATAACGTTATATAGTATTACGTTATAACGTATAACGATATATAGTATTACGTTATAACGTATAACGTTATATAGTATTACGTTATGACGTATAACGTTATATAGTATTACGTTATACCGTATAACGTTATATAGTATTACGTTATAACGTATAACGTTATATAGTATTACGTTATAACGTTATATAGTATCACCATATAACGTATAACGTTATATAGTATTACGTTATAACGTATAACGTTATATAGTATTACGTTATAACGTATAACGTTATATAGTATTAAGTTATAACGTATAAGGTTATATAGTATTACGTTATAACGTTATATAGTATCACCATTTAACGTATAACGTTATATAGTATTACGTTATAACGTATAACGTTATATAGTATTACGTTATAACGTATAACGTTATATAGTATTACGTTATAACGTATAACGTTATATAGTATTACCATATAACGTATATCGTTATATAGTATTACCTTATAACGTATAACGTTATATAGTATTACGTTATAACGTATAACGTTATATAGTATTACGTTATGACGTATAACGTTATATGGTATTACCATATAACGTATAGCGTTATATAGTATTACGTTATAACGTTATATAGTTTCACCATATAACGTATAACGTTATATAGTATTACGTTATGACGTATAACGTTATATAGTATCACCATGTAACGTATAACGTTATATAGTATCACCATGTAACGTATAACGTTATATAGTATTACGTTAGAACGTATAACGTCATGTAGTATTACGTTATAACGTATAACGTTATGTAGTATTACGTTATGACGTATAACATTATATAGTATTACGTTATAACGTATAACGTTATATAGTATTACGTTATAACGTATAACGTTATGTAGTATTACGTTATAACGTATAACGTTATGTAGTATTACGTTATAACGTATAACGTTATATAGTATTACGTTATAACGTTATATAGTATCACCATATAACGTATAACGTTATATAGTATTACGTTATAACGTATAACGTTATATAGTATTACGTTATAACGTATAACGTTATATAGTATTAAGTTATAACGTATAAGGTTATATAGTATTACGTTATAACGTTATATAGTATCACCATTTAACGTATAACGTTATATAGTATTACGTTATAACGTATAACGTTATATAGTATTACGTTATAACGTATAACGTTATATAGTATTACGTTATAACGTATAACGTTATATAGTATTACCATATAACGTATATCGTTATATAGTATTACCTTATAACGTATAACGTTATATAGTATTACGTTATAACGTATAACGTTATATAGTATTACGTTATGACGTATAACGTTATATGGTATTACCATATAACGTATAGCGTTATATAGTATTACGTTATAACGTTATATAGTTTCACCATATAACGTATAACGTTATATAGTATTACGTTATGACGTATAACGTTATATAGTATCACCATGTAACGTATAACGTTATATAGTATCACCATGTAACGTATAACGTTATATAGTATTACGTTATAACGTATAACGTCATGTAGTATTACGTTATAACGTATAACGTTATGTAGTATTTCGCTATGACGTATAACATTATATAGTATTACGTTATAACGTATAACGTTATATAATATTACCATATAACGTATAACGTTATATAATATTACCATATAAAGTATAACGTTATATAGTATTACGTTATAACGTATAACGTTGTATAGTATTACGTTATATCGTATAACGTTGTATAGTATTACGTTATATCGTATAACGTTATATAGTATTACGTTATAACGTATAACGTTATATAGTATTACGTTATATCGTATAACGTTATATAGTATTACGTTATAACGTATAACGTTATATAGTACTACGTTATAACGTATAACGTTATATAGTATTACGTTATAACGTATAACGTTATATAGTATTACGTTATAACGTATAACATTATATAGTATTACGTTATAAAGTATAACGTTATATAGTATCACCATGTAACGTATAACGTTATATAGTATTACGTTATAACGTATAACGTTATATAGTATTACGTTATAACGTATAACGTTATATAGTATTACGTTATAACGTATAACGTTATATAGTATTACGTTATAACGTATAACGTTATGTAGTATTACGTTATAACGTATAACTTTATATAGTATTACGTTATAACGTATAACGTTATATAGTATTAAGTTATAACGTATCACGTTATATAGTATTACGTTATAACGTTATATAGTATCACCATATAACGTATAACGTTATATAGTATTACGTTATAACGTATAACGTTATATAGTATTACGTTATAACGTATAACGTTATATAGTATTACGTTATAACGTATAACGTTATATAGTATTACGTTATGACGTATAACGTTATATAGTATTACGTTATACCGTATAACGTTATATAGTATTAAGTTATAACGTATCACGTTATATAGTATTACGTTATAACGTTATATAGTATCACCATATAACGTATAACGTTATATAGTATTACGTTATAACGTATAACGTTATATAGTATTACGTTATAACGTATAACGTTATATAGTATTACGTTATAACGTATAACGTTATATAGTATTACGTTATGACGTATAACGTTATATAGTATTACGTTATACCGTATAACGTTATATAGTATTACGTTATAACGTATAACGTTATATAGTATTACGTTATAACGTTATATAGTATCACCATATAACGTATAACGTTATATAGTATTACGCTATAACGTATAACGTTATATAGTATTACGTTATAACATATAACGTTATATAGTATTACGTTATAACGTATAACGTTATATAGTATTACGTTATAACGTATAACGATATATAGTATTACGTTATAACGTATAACGTTATATAGTATTACGTTATGACGTATAACGTTATATAGTATTACGTTATACCGTATAACGTTATATAGTATTACGTTATAACGTATAACGTTATATAGTATTACGTTATAACGTTATATAGTATCACCATATAACGTATAACGTTATATAGTATTACGTTATAACGTATAACGTTATATAGTATTACGTTATAACGTATAACGTTATATAGTATTAAGTTATAACGTATAAAGTTATATAGTATTACGTTATAACGTTATATAGTATCACCATATAACGTATAACGTTATATAGTATTACATTATAACGTATAACGTTATATAGTATTACGTTATAACGTATAACGTTATATAGTATTACGTTATAACGTATAACGTTATATAGTATTACCATATAACGTATATCGTTATATAGTATTACCTTATAACGTATAACGTTATATAGTATTACGTTATAACGTATAACGTTATATAGTATTACGTTATGACGTATAACGTTATATGGTATTACCATATAACGTATAGCGTTATATAGTATTACGTTATAACGTTATATAGTTTCACCATATAACGTATAACGTTATATAGTATTACGTTATAACGTATAACGTTATATAGTATTACGTTATAACGTATAACGTTATATAGTATCACCATGTAACGTATAACGTTATATAGTATTACGTTATAACGTATAACGTCATGTAGTATTACGTTATAACGTATAACGTTATGTAGTATTACGTTATGACGTATAACATTATATAGTATTACGTTATAACGTATAACGTTATATAGTATTACGTTATAACGTATAACGTTATGTAGTATTACGTTATAACGTATAACGTTATGTAGTATTACGTTATAACGTATAACGTTATATAGTATTACGTTATAACGTATAACGTTATATAGTATTACGTTATGACGTATAACGTTATATAGTATTACGTTATAACGTATAACGTTATATAGTATTACGTTATGACGTATAACGTTATATAGTATTACGTTATACCGTATAACGTTATATAGTATTACGTTATAACGTATAACGTTATATAGTATTACGTTATAACGTTATATAGTATCACCATATAACGTATAACGTTATATAGTATTACGTTATAACGTATAACGTTATATAGTATTACGTTATAACGTATAACGTTATATAGTATTAAGTTATAACGTATAAGGTTATATAGTATTACGTTATAACGTTATATAGTATCACCATATAACGTATAACGTTATATAGTATTACGTTATAACGTATAACGTTATATAGTATTACGTTATAACGTATAACGTTATATAGTATTACGTTATAACGTATAACGTTATATAGTATTACCATATAACGTATATCGTTATATAGTATTACCTTATAACGTATAACGTTATATAGTATTACGTTATAACGTATAACGTTATATAGAATTACGTTATGACGTATAACGTTATATGGTATTACCATATAACGTATAGCGTTATATAGTATTACGTTATAACGTTATATAGTTTCACCATATAACGTATAACGTTATATAGTATTACGTTATAACGTATAACGTTATATAGTATTACGTTATAACGTATAACGTTATATAGTATCACCATGTAACGTATAACGTTATATAGTATTACGTTAGAACGTATAACGTCATGTAGTATTACGTTATAACGTATAACGTTATGTAGTATTACGTTATAACGTATAACGTTATGTAGTATTACGTTATAACGTATAACGTTATATAGTATTACGTTATAACGTATAACGTTATATAGTATTACGTTATGACGTATAACGTTATATAGTATTACGTTATACCGTATAACGTTATATAGTATTACGTTATAACGTATAACGTTATAACGTATAACGTTATATAGTATCACCATGTAACGTATAACGTTATATAGTATTACGTTAGAACGTATAACGTCATGTAGTATTACGTTATAACGTATAACGTTATGTAGTATTACGTTATAACGTATAACGTTATGTAGTATTACGTTATAACGTATAACGTTATATAGTATTACGTTATAACGTATAACGTTATATAGTATTACGTTATGACGTATAACGTTATATAGTATTACGTTATACCGTATAACGTTATATAGTATTACGTTATAACGTATAACGTTATAACGTATAACGTTATAACGTATAACGTTATATAGTATCACCATGTAACGTATAACGTTATATAGTATTACGTTATAACGTATAACGTCATGTAGTATTACGTTATAACGTATAACGTTATGTAGTATTACGTTATGACGTATAACATTATATAGTATTACGTTATAACGTATAACGTTATATAGTATTACGTTATAACGTATAACGTTATGTAGTATTACGTTATAACGTATAACGTTATGTAGTATTACGTTATAACGTATAACGTTATATAGTATTACGTTATAACGTATAACGTTATATAGTATTACGTTATGACGTATAACGTTATATAGTATTACGTTATAACGTATAACGTTATATAGTATTACGTTATGACGTATAACGTTATATAGTATTACGTTATACCGTATAACGTTATATAGTATTACGTTATAACGTATAACGTTATATAGTATTACGTTATAACGTTATATAGTATCACCATATAACGTATAACGTTATATAGTATTACGTTATAACGTATAACGTTATATAGTATTACGTTATAACGTATAACGTTATATAGTATTAAGTTATAACGTATAAGGTTATATAGTATTACGTTATAACGTTATATAGTATCACCATATAACGTATAACGTTATATAGTATTACGTTATAACGTATAACGTTATATAGTATTACGTTATAACGTATAACGTTATATAGTATTACGTTATAACGTATAACGTTATATAGTATTACCATATAACGTATATCGTTATATAGTATTACCTTATAACGTATAACGTTATATAGTATTACGTTATAACGTATAACGTTATATAGAATTACGTTATGACGTATAACGTTATATGGTATTACCATATAACGTATAGCGTTATATAGTATTACGTTATAACGTTATATAGTTTCACCATATAACGTATAACGTTATATAGTATTACGTTATAACGTATAACGTTATATAGTATTACGTTATAACGTATAACGTTATATAGTATCACCATGTAACGTATAACGTTATATAGTATTACGTTAGAACGTATAACGTCATGTAGTATTACGTTATAACGTATAACGTTATGTAGTATTACGTTATGACGTATAACATTATATAGTATTACGTTATAACGTATAACGTTATATAGTATTACGTTATAACGTATAACGTTATGTAGTATTACGTTATAACGTATAACGTTATGTAGTATTACGTTATAACGTATAACGTTATATAGTATTACGTTATAACGTATAACGTTATATAGTATTACGTTATGACGTATAACGTTATATAGTATTACGTTATACCGTATAACGTTATATAGTATTACGTTATAACGTATAACGTTATAACGTATAACGTTATATAGTATCACCATGTAACGTATAACGTTATATAGTATTACGTTATAACGTATAACGTCATGTAGTATTACGTTATAACGTATAACGTTATGTAGTATTACGTTATGACGTATAACATTATATAGTATTACGTTATAACGTATAACGTTATATAGTATTACGTTATAACGTATAACGTTATGTAGTATTACGTTATAACGTATAACGTTATGTAGTATTACGTTATAACGTATAACGTTATATAGTATTACGTTATAACGTATAACGTTATATAGTATTACGTTATAACGTATAACGTTATATAGTATTACGTTATAACGTATAACGTTATATAGTATTTCGTTATAACGTATAACGTTATATAGTATCACCATGTAACGTATAACGTTATATAGTATCACCATGTAACGTATAACGTTATATAGTATTACGTTATAACGTATAACGTCATGTAGTATTACGTTATAACGTATAACGTTATGTAGTATTTCGCTATGACGTATAACATTATATAGTATTACGTTATAACGTATAACGTTATATAATATTACCATATAACGTATAACGTTATATAATATTACCATATAAAGTATAACGTTATATAGTATTACGTTATAACGTATAACGTTGTATAGTATTACGTTATATCGTATAACGTTGTATAGTGTTACGTTATATCGTATAACGTTATATAGTATTACGTTATATCGTATAACGTTATATAGTATTACGTTATAACGTATAACGTTATATAGTACTACGTTATAACGTATAACGTTATATAGTATTACGTTATAACGTATAACGTTATATAGTATTACGTTATAACGTATAACATTATATAGTATTACGTTATAAAGTATAACGTTATATAGTATCACCATGTAACGTATAACGTTATATAGTATTACGTTATAACGTATAACGTTATGTAGTATTACGTTATAACGTATAACTTTATATAGTATTACGTTATAACGTATAACGTTATATAGTATTAAGTTATAACGTATCACGTTATATAGTATTACGTTATAACGTTATATAGTATCACCATATAACGTATAACGTTATATAGTATTACGTTATAACGTATAACGTTATATAGTATTACGTTATAACGTATAACGTTATATAGTATTACGTTATAACGTATAACGTTATATAGTATTACGTTATAACGTATAACCTTATATAGTATTACGTTATAACGTATAACGTTATATAGTATTACGTTATGACGTATAACGTTATATGGTATTACCATATAACGTATAACGTTATATAGTATTACGTTATAACGTATAACGTCATGTAGTATTACGTTATAACGTATAACGTTATGTAGTATTACGTTATGACGTATAACGTTATGTAGTATTACGTTATAACGTATAACGTTATATAGTATTAAGTTATAACGTATCACGTTATATAGTATTACGTTATAACGTTATATAGTATCACCATATAACGTATAACGTTATATAGTATTACGTTATAACGTATAACGTTATATAGTATTACGTTATAACGTATAACGTTATATAGTATTACGTTATAACGTATAACGTTATATAGTATTACGTTATAACGTATAACCTTATATAGTATTACGTTATAACGTATAACGTTATATAGTATTACGTTATGACGTATAACGTTATATGGTATTACCATATAACGAATAACGTTATATAGTATTACGTTACAACGTATAACGTCATGTAGTATTACGTTATAACGTATACCGTTATGTAGTATTACGTTATAACGTATAACGTTGTATAGTATTACGTTATAACGTATAACGTTATATAGTATTACGTTATAACGTATAACGTTATATAGTATTACGTTATAACGTATAACGTTATATAGTATTACGTTATAACGTATAACGTTATATAGTATCACCATGTAACGTATAACGTTATATAGTATCACCATGTAACGTATAACGTTATATAGTATTACGTTATAACGTATAACGTCATGTAGTATTACGTTATAACGTATAACGTTATGTAGTATTACGTTATGACGTATCACGTTATATAGTATTACGTTATAACGTATAACGTTTTATAATATTACCATATAACGTATAACGTTATATAATATTACCATATAAAGTATAAGGTTATATAGTATTACGTTATAACGTATAACGTTGTATAGTATTACGTTATATCGTATAACGTTGTATAGTACTACGTTATATCGTATAACGTTATATAGTATTACGTTATAACGTATAACGTTATATAGTATTACGTTATATCGTATAACGTTATATAGTATTACGTTATAACGTATAACGTTATATAGTATTACGTTATATCGTATAACGTTATATAGTATTACGTTATATCGTATAACGTTATATAGTATTACGTTATAACGTATAACGTTATATAGTATTACGTTATAACGTATAACGTTATATAGTATTACGTTATAACGTATAACGTTATATAGTATTACGTTATAACGTATAACGTTATATAGTATTACGTTATAACGTATAACGTTATATAGTATTACGTTTTAACGTATAACGTTATATAGTATCACCATGTAACGTATAACGTTATATAGTATCACCATGTAACGTATAACGTTATATAGTATTACGTTATAACGTATAACGTTATATAGTATTACGTTATAACGTATAACGTTATATAGTATTACGTTATAACGTATAACCTTATATAGTATTACGTTATAACGTATAACGTTATATAGTATTACGTTATGACGTATAACGTTATATGGTATTACCATATAACGTATAACGTTATATAGTATTACGTTATAACGTATAACGTCATGTAGTATTACGTTATAACGTATAACGTTATGTAGTATTACGTTATGACGTATAACGTTATGTAGTATTACGTTATAACGTATAACGTTATATAGTATTAAGTTATAACGTATCACGTTATATAGTATTACGTTATAACGTTATATAGTATCACCATATAACGTATAACGTTATATAGTATTACGTTATAACGTATAACGTTATATAGTATTACGTTATAACGTATAACGTTATATAGTATTACGTTATAACGTATAACGTTATATAGTATTACGTTATAACGTATAACCTTATATAGTATTACGTTATAACGTATAACGTTATATAGTATTACGTTATGACGTATAACGTTATATGGTATTACCATATAACGAATAACGTTATATAGTATTACGTTACAACGTATAACGTCATGTAGTATTACGTTATAACGTATACCGTTATGTAGTATTACGTTATAACGTATAACGTTGTATAGTATTACGTTATAACGTATAACGTTGTATAGTATTACGTTATATCGTATAACGTTGTATAGTATTACGTTATATCGTATAACGTTATATAGTATTACGTTATAACGTATAACGTTATATAGTATTACGTTATAACGTATAACGTTATATAGTATCACGTTATAACGTATAACGTTATATAGTATCACCATGTAACGTATAACGTTATATAGTATTACGTTATAACGTATAACGTTATGTAGTATTACGTTATAACGTATAACGTTATATAGTATTACGTTGTAACGTATAACGTTATATAGTATTACGTTATAACGTATAACGTTATATAGTATTACGTTATAACGTATAACGTTATATAGTATTACGTTATAACGTATAACGTTATATAGTATTACGTTATAACGTATAACGTTATATAGTATCACCATGTAACGTATAACGTTATATAGTATCACCATGTAACGTATAACGTTATATAGTATTACGTTATAACTTATAACGTTATATAGTGTTACGTTATAACGTATAACGTTATATAGTATTACGTTATAACGTATAACGATATATAGTATTACGTTATAACGTTATATAGTATCACCATATAACGTATAACGTTATATATTATTACGTTATAACGTATAACGTTATATAGTATTACGTTATAACGTATAACGTTATATAGTATTAAGTTATAACGTATAACGTTATATAGTATTACGTTATAACGTATAACGTTATATAGTATTAAGTTATAACGTATAACGTTATATAGTATTACGTTATAACGTTATATAGTATCACCATATAACGTATAACGTTATATAGTATTACGTTATAACGTATAACGTTATATAGTATTACGTTATAACGTATAACGTTATATAGTATTACCATATAACGTATATCGTTATATAGTATTACCTTATATCGTATAACGTTATATAGTACCACCATATAACGTATAACGTTATATAGTATTACGTTATAACGTATAACGTTATATAGTATTACGTTATAACGTATAACGTTATATAGTATTACCATATAACGTATATCGTTATATAGTATTACCTTATATCGTATAACGTTATATAGTATTACGTTATAACGTATAACGTTATATAGTATTACGTTATATCGTATAACGTTATATAGTATTACGTTATAACGTATAACGTTATATAGTACTACGTTATAACGTATAACGTTATATAGTACTACGTTATAACGTATAACGTTATATAGTATTACGTTATAACGTATAACGTTATATAGTATTACGTTATAACGTATAACGTTATATAGTATTACGTTATAACGTATAACGTTATATAGTATTACGTTATAACGTATAACGTTACATAGTATTACGTTATAACGTATAACGTTACATAGTATTACGTTATAACGTATAACGTTATATAGTATTACGTTATAACGTATAACGTTATATAGTATTACGTTATAACGTATAACGTTATATAGTATTACGTTATAACGTATAACGTTATATAGTATTACGTTATAACGTATAACGTTATATAGTATTACGTTATAACGCATAACGTTATATAGTATTACGTTATAACGCATAACGTTATATAGTATTACGTTATAACGTATAACGTTATATAGTATTACGTTATAACGTTTAACGTTATATAGTATCACCATGTAACGTATAACGTTATATAGTACTACGTTATAACGCATAACGTTATATAGTATTACGTTATAACGTATAACGTTATATAGTATCACCATGTAACGTATAACGTTACATAGTATCACCATGTAACGTATAACGTTATATAGTATTACGTTATAACGTATAACGTCATGTAGTATTACGTTATAACGTATAACGTTATGTAGTATTACGTTATGACGTATAACGTTATATAGTATTACGTTATAACGTATAACGTTATATAGTATTACGTTATAACGTATAACGTTATATAGTATTACGTTATAACGTATAACGTTATATAGTATTACGTTATAACGTATAACGTTATATAGTATCACCATGTAACGTATAACGTTATATAGTATCACCATGTAACGTATAACGTTATATAGTATTACGTTATAACGTATAACGTTATATAGTATTAAGTTATAACGTATAACGTTATATAGTATTACGTTATAACGTTATATAGTATCACCATATAACGTATAACGTTATGTAGTATTTCGCTATGACGTATAACATTATATAGTATTACGTTAGAACGTATAACGTTATATAATATTACCATATAACGTATAACGTTATATAATATTACCATATAAAGTATAACGTTATATAGTATTACGTTATAACGTATAACGTTGTATAGTACTACGTTATATCGTATAACGTTGTATAGTATTACGTTATATCGTATAACGTTATATAGTATTACGTTATAACGTATAACGTCATGTAGTATTACGTTATAACGTATAACGTTATGTAGTATTACGTTATGACGTATCACGTTATATAGTATTACGTTATAACGTATAACGTTTTATAATATTACCATATAACGTATAATGTTATATAATATTACCATATAAAGTATAACGTTATATAGTATTACGTTATAACGTATAACGTTGTATAGTATTACGTTATATCGTATAACGTTGTATAGTATTACGTTATATCGTATAACGTTATATAGTATTACGTTATAACGTATAACGTCATGTAGTATTACGTTATAACGTATAACGTTATGTAGTATTACGTTATGACGTATCACGTTATATAGTATTACGTTATAACGTATAACGTTTTATAATATTACCATATAACGTATAATGTTATATAATATTACCATATAAAGTATAACGTTATATAGTATTACGTTATAACGTATAACGTTGTATAGTATTACGTTATATCGTATAACGTTGTATAGTATTACGTTATATCGTATAACGTTATATAGTATTACGTTATAACGTATAACGTTATATAGTATTACGTTATATCGTATAACGTTATATAGTATTACGTTATAACGTATAACGTTATATAGTATTACGTTATACCGTATAACGTTATATAGTATTACGTTATATCGTATAACGTTATATAGTATTACGTTATAACGTATAACGTTATATAGTATTACGTTATAACGTATAACGTTACATAGTATTACGTTATAACGTATAACGTTATATAGTATCACCATGTAACGTATAACGTTATATAGTATCACCATGTAACGTATAACGTTATATAGTATTACGTTATAACGTATAACGTCATGTAGTATTACGTTATAACGTATAACGTTATGTAGTATTACGTTATGACGTATAACGTTATATAGTATTACGTTATAACGTGTAACGTTTTATAATATTACCATATAACGTATAACGTTATATAATATTACCATATAAAGTATAACGTTATATAGTATTACGTTATAACGTATAACGTTGTATAGTATTACGTTATATCGTATAACGTTGTATAGTATTACGTTATATCGTATAACGTTATATAGTATTACGTTATAACGTATAACGTTATATAGTATTACGTTATAACGTATAACGTTATATAGTATCACGTTATAACGTATAACGTTATATAGTATCACCATGTAACGTATAACGTTATATAGTATTACGTTATAACGTATAACGTTATGTGGTATTACGTTATAACGTATAACGTTATATAGTATTACGTTGTAACGTATAACGTTATATAGTATTACGTTATAACGTATAACGTTATATAGTATTACGTTATAACATATAACGTTATATAGTATTACGTTATAACGTATAACGTTATATAGTATCACGTTATAACGTATAACGTTATATAGTATCACCAAGTAACGTATAACGTTATATAGTATTACGTTATAACGTATAACGTTATATAGTATTACGTTATAACTTATAACGTTATATAGTGTTACGTTATAACGTATAACGTTATATAGTATTACGTTATAACGTATAACGATATATAGTATTACGTTATAACGTTATATAGTATCACCATATAACGTATAACGTTATATATTATTACGTTATAACGTATAACGTTATATAGTATTACGTTATAACGTATAACGTTATATAGTATTAAGTTATAACGTATAACGTTATATAGTATTACGTTATAACGTATAACGTTATATAGTATTAAGTTATAACGTATAACGTTATATAGTATTACGTTATAACGTTATATAGTATCACCATATAACGTATAACGTTATATAGTATTACGTTATAACGTATAACGTTATATAGTATTACGTTATAACGTATAACGTTATATAGTATTACCATATAACGTATATCGTTATATAGTATTACCTTATATCGTATAACGTTATATAGTACCACCATATAACGTATAACGTTATATAGTATTACGTTATAACGTATAACGTTATATAGTATTACGTTATAACGTATAACGTTATATAGTATTACCATATAACGTATATCGTTATATAGTATTACCTTATATCGTATAACGTTATATAGTATTACGTTATAACGTATAACGTTATATAGTATTACGTTATATCGTATAACGTTATATAGTATTACGTTATAACGTATAACGTTATATAGTACTACGTTATAACGTATAACGTTATATAGTACTACGTTATAACGTATAACGTTATATAGTATTACGTTATAACGTATAACGTTATATAGTATTACGTTATAACGTATAACGTTATATAGTATTACGTTATAACGTATAACGTTACATAGTATTACGTTATAACGTATAACGTTACATAGTATTACGTTATAACGTATAACGTTACATAGTATTACGTTATAACGTATAACGTTATATAGTATTACGTTATAACGTATAGCGTTATATAGTATTACGTTATAACGTATAGCGTTATATAGTATTACGTTATAACGTATAACGTTATATAGTATTACGTTATATCGTATAACGTTATATAGTATTACGTTATATCGTATAACGTTATATAGTATTACGTTATAACGTATAACGTTACATAGTATTACGTTATAACGTATAACGTTACATAGTATTACGTTATAACGTATAACGTTACATAGTATTACGTTATAACGTATAACGTTATATAGTATTACGTTATAACGTATAACGTTATATAGTATTACGTTATAACGTATAACGTTATATAGTATTACGTTATAACGTATAACGTTATATAGTATTACGTTATAACGTATAACGTTATATAGTATTACGTTATAACGCATAACGTTATATAGTATTACGTTATAACGTATAACGTTATATAGTATCACCATGTAACGTATAACGTTACATAGTATCACCATGTAACGTATAACGTTATATAGTATTACGTTATAACGTATAACGTCATGTAGTATTACGTTATAACGTATAACGTTATGTAGTATTACGTTATGACGTATAACGTTATATAGTATTACGTTATAACGTATAACGTTATATAGTATTACGTTATAACGTATAACGTTATATAGTATTACGTTATAACGTATAACGTTATATAGTATTACGTTATAACGTATAACGTTATATAGTATCACCATGTAACGTATAACGTTATATAGTATCACCATGTAACGTATAACGTTATATAGTATTACGTTATAACGTATAACGTTATATAGTATTAAGTTATAACGTATAACGTTATATAGTATTACGTTATAACGTTATATAGTATCACCATATAACGTATAACGTTATATAGTATTACGTTATAACGTATAACGTTATATAGTATTACGTTATAACGTATAACGTTATATAGTATTACCATATAACGTATATCGTTATATAGTATTACCTTATATCGTATAACGTTATATAGTACCACCATATAACGTATAACGTTATATAGTATTACGTTATAACGTATAACGTCATGTAGTATTACGTTATAACGTATAACGTTATGTAGTATTACGTTATGACGTATAACGTTATATAGTATTACGTTATAACGTATAACGTTATATAGTATTACGTTATAACGTATAACGTTATATAGTATTACGTTATAACGTATAACGTTATATAGTATTACGTTATAACGTATAACGTTATATAGTATCACCATGTAACGTATAACGTTATATAGTATCACCATGTAACGTATAACGTTATATAGTATTACGTTATAACGTATAACGTTATATAGTATTAAGTTATAACGTATAACGTTATATAGTATTACGTTATAACGTTATATAGTATCACCATATAACGTATAACGTTATATAGTATTACGTTATAACGTATAACGTTATATAGTATTACGTTATAACGTATAACGTTATATAGTATTACCATATAACGTATATCGTTATATAGTATTACCTTATATCGTATAACGTTATATAGTACCACCATATAACGTATAACGTTATATAGTATTACGTTATAACGTATAACGTTATATAGTATTACGTTATAACGTATAACGTTATATAGTATTACCATATAACGTATATCGTTATATAGTATTACCTTATATCGTATAACGTTATATAGTATTACGTTATAACGTATAACGTTATATAGTATTACGTTATATCGTATAACGTTATATAGTATTACTTTATAACGTATAACGTTATATAGTACTACGTTATAACGTATAACGTTATATAGTACTACGTTATAACGTATAACGTTATATAGTATTACGTTATAACGTATAACGTTATATAGTATTACGTTATAACGTATAACGTTATATAGTATTACGTTATAACGTATAACGTTATATAGTATTACGTTATAACGTATAACGTTACATAGTATTACGTTATAACGTATAACGTTACATAGTATTACGTTATAACGTATAACGTTATATAGTATTACGTTATAACGTATAACGTTATATAGTATTACGTTATAACGTATAACGTTATATAGTATTACGTTATAACGTATAACGTTATATAGTATTACGTTATAACGTATAACGTTATATAGTATTACGTTATATCGTATAACGTTATATAGTATTACGTTATATCGTATAACGTTATATAGTATTACGTTATAACGTATAACGTTATATAGTATTACGTTATAACGTATAACGTTACATAGTATTACGTTATAACGTATAACGTTATATAGTATTACGTTATAACGTATAACGTTATATAGTATTACGTTATAACGTATAACGTTATATAGTATTACGTTATAACGTATAACGTTATATAGTATTACGTTATAACGTATAACGTTATATAGTATTACGTTATAACGTATAACGTTATATAGTATTACGTTATAACGTATAACGTTATATAGTATTACGTTATAACGCATAACGTTATATAGTATTACGTTATAACGTATAACGTTATATAGTATCACCATGTAACGTATAACGTTACATAGTATCACCATGTAACGTATAACGTTATATAGTATTACGTTATAACGTATAACGTCATGTAGTATTACGTTATAACGTATAACGTTATGTAGTATTACGTTATGACGTATAACGTTATATAGTATTACGTTATAACGTATAACGTTATATAGTATTACGTTATAACGTATAACGTTATATAGTATTACGTTATAACGTATAACGTTATATAGTATTACGTTATAACGTATAACGTTATATAGTATCACCATGTAACGTATAACGTTATATAGTATCACCATGTAACGTATAACGTTATATAGTATTACGTTATAACGTATAACGTCATGTAGTATTACCTTATAACGTATAACGTTATATAGTATTACGTTATAACGTATAACGTTATATAGTATTACGTTATGACGTATAACGTTATATGGTATTACCATATAACGTATAGCGTTATATAGTATTAAGTTATAACGTTATATAGTTTCACCATATAACGTATAACGTTATATAGTATTACGTTATAACGTATAACGTTATATAGTATTACGTTATAACGTATAACGTTATAACGTATAACGTTATATAGTATTACGTTATAACGTATAACGTTATATAGTATTACGTTATATCGTATAACGTTATATAGTATTACGTTATAACGTATAACGTTATATAGTATTACGTTATAACGTATAACGTTATATAGTATTACGTTATAACGTATAACGTTATATAGTATTACGTTATAACGTATAACGTTATATAGTATTACGTTATAACGTATAACGTTATATAGTATCACCATGTAACGTATAACGTTACATAGTATCACCATGTAACGTATAACGTTATATAGTATTACGTTATAACGTATAACGTCATGTAGTATTACGTTATAACGTATAACGTTATGTAGTATTACGTTATGACGTATAACGTTATATAGTATTACGTTATAACGTATAACGTTATATAGTATTACGTTATAACGTATAACGTTGTATAGTATTACGTTATATCGTATAACGTTGTATAGTATTACGTTATATCGTATAACGTTATATAGTACTACGTTATAACGTATAACGTTATATAGTACTACGTTATAACGTATAACGTTATATAGTATTACGTTATAACGTATAACGTTATATAGTATTACGTTATAACGTATAACGTTATATAGTATTACGTTATAACGTATAACGTTATATAGTATTACGTTATAACGCATAACGTTATATAGTATTACGTTATAACGCATAACGTTATATAGTATTACGTTATAACGTATAACGTTATATAGTATTACGTTATAACGTTTAACGTTATATAGTATCACCATGTAACGTATAACGTTATATAGTACTACGTTATAACGTATAACGTTATATAGTATTACGTTATAACGTATAACGTTATGTAGTATTACGTTATAACGTATAACGTTATATAGTATTACGTTATGACGTATAACGTTATATAGTATTACGTTATAACGTATAACGTTATATAATATTACCATATAACGTATAACGTTATATACTATTACGTTATAACGTATAACGTTATATAGTATTACGTTATAACGTATAACGTTATATAGTATTACGTTATAAAGTATAACGTTATATAGTATCACCATGTAACGTATAACGTTATATAGTATTACGTTATAACGTATAACGTTATATAGTATTACGTTATAACGTATAACGTTATATAGTATTACGTTATAACGTATAACGTTATATAGTATCACCATGTAACGTATAACGTTATATAGTATCACCATGTAACGTATAACGTTATATAGTATTACGTTATAACGTATAACGTCATGTAGTATTACCTTATAACGTATAACGTTATATAGTATTACGTTATAACGTATAACGTTATATAGTATTACGTTATGACGTATAACGTTATATGGTATTACCATATAACGTATAGCGTTATATAGTATTAAGTTATAACGTTATATAGTTTCACCATATAACGTATAACGTTATATAGTATTACGTTATAACGTATAACGTTATATAGTATTACGTTATAACGTATAACGTTATAACGTATAACGTTATATAGTATTACGTTATAACGTATAACGTTATATAGTATTACGTTATATCGTATAACGTTATATAGTATTACGTTATAACGTATAACGTTATATAGTATTACGTTATAACGTATAACGTTATATAGTATTACGTTATAACGTATAACGTTATATAGTATTACGTTATAACGTATAACGTTATATAGTATCACCATGTAACGTATAACGTTACATAGTATCACCATGTAACGTATAACGTTATATAGTATTACGTTATAACGTATAACGTCATGTAGTATTACGTTATAACGTATAACGTTATGTAGTATTACGTTATGACGTATAACGTTATATAGTATTACGTTATAACGTATAACGTTATATAGTATTACGTTATAACGTATAACGTTGTATAGTATTACGTTATATCGTATAACGTTGTATAGTATTACGTTATATCGTATAACGTTATATAGTACTACGTTATAACGTATAACGTTATATAGTACTACGTTATAACGTATAACGTTATATAGTATTACGTTATAACGTATAACGTTATATAGTATTACGTTATAACGTATAACGTTATATAGTATTACGTTATAACGTATAACGTTATATAGTATTACGTTATAACGCATAACGTTATATAGTATTACGTTATAACGCATAACGTTATATAGTATTACGTTATAACGTATAACGTTATATAGTATTACGTTATAACGTTTAACGTTATATAGTATCACCATGTAACGTATAACGTTATATAGTACTACGTTATAACGTATAACGTTATATAGTATTACGTTATAACGTATAACGTTATGTAGTATTACGTTATAACGTATAACGTTATATAGTATTACGTTATGACGTATAACGTTATATAGTATTACGTTATAACGTATAACGTTATATAATATTACCATATAACGTATAACGTTATATACTATTACGTTATAACGTATAACGTTATATAGTATTACGTTATAACGTATAACGTTATATAGTATTACGTTATAAAGTATAACGTTATATAGTATCACCATGTAACGTATAACGTTATATAGTATTACGTTATAACGTATAACGTTATATAGTATTACGTTATAACGTATAACGTTATATAGTATTACGTTATAACGTATAACGTTATGTAGTATTACGTTATAACGTATAACGTTATGTAGTATTACGTTATAACGTATAACGTTATATAGTATTACGTTATATCGTATAACGTTATATAGTATTACGTTACAACGTATAACGTTATATAGTATTACGTTATAACGTATAACGTTATGTAGTATTACGTTATAACGTATAACGTTATGTAGTATTACGTTATAACGTATAACGTTATATAGTATTACGTTATATCGTATAACGATATATAGTATTACGTTATAACGTATAACGTTATATAGTATTACGTTATAACGTATAACGTTATATAGTATTACGTTATAACGTATAACGTTATATAGTATTACGTTATAACGTATAACGTTATATAGTATCACCATGTAACGTATAACGTTATATAGTATTACGTTATAACGTATAACGTTATATAGTATTACGTTATAACGTATAACGTTATGTAGTATTACGTTATAACGTATAACGTTATATAGTATTACGTTATGACGTATAACGTTATATAGTATTACGTTATAACGTATAACGTTATATAATATTACCATATAACGTATAACGTTATATACTATTACGTTATAACGTATAACGTTATATAGTATTACGTTATAACGTATAACGTTATATAGTATTACCTTATATCGTATAACGTTATGTAGTATTACGTTATAACGTATAACGTTATATAATATTACGTTATAACGTATAACGTTATATAGTATTACGTTATAACGTATAACATTATATAGTATTACGTTATAACGTATAACGTTATATAGTATCACCATGTTACGTATAACGTTATATAGTATTACGTTATAACGTATAACGTTATATAGTATTACGTTATAACGTATAACGTTATATAGTGTTACGTTATAACGTATAACGTTATATAGTATTACGTTATAACGTATAACGATATATAGTATTACGTTATAACGTATAACGTTATATAGTATTACGTTATGACGTATAACGTTATATAGTATTACGTTATAACGTGTAACGTTTTATAATATTACCATATAACGTATAACGTTATATAATATTACCATATAAAGTATAACGTTATATAGTATTACGTTATAACGTATAACGTTGTATAGTATTACGTTATATCGTATAACGTTGTATAGTATTACGTTATATCGTATAACGTTATATAGTATTACGTTATAACGTATAACGTTATATAGTATTACGTTATAACGTGTAACGTTTTATAATATTACCATATAACGTATAACGTTATATAATATTACCATATAAAGTATAACGTTATATAGTATTACGTTATAACGTATAACGTTGTATAGTATTACGTTATATCGTATAACGTTGTATAGTATTACGTTATATCGTATAACGTTATATAGTATTACGTTATAACGTATAACGTTATATAGTATTACGTTATATCGTATAACGTTATATAGTATTACGTTATAACGTATAACGTTATATAGTATTACGTTATACCGTATAACGTTATATAGTATTACGTTATATCGTATAACGTTATATAGTATTACGTTATAACGTATAACGTTATATAGTATTACGTTATAACGTATAACGTTACATAGTATTACGTTATAACGTATAACGTTATATAGTATCACCATGTAACGTATAACGTTATATAGTATCACCATGTAACGTATAACGTTATATAGTATTACGTTATAACGTATAACGTCATGTAGTATTACGTTATAACGTATAACGTTATGTAGTATTACGTTATGACGTATAACGTTATATAGTATTACGTTATAACGTGTAACGTTTTATAATATTACCATATAACGTATAACGTTATATAATATTACCATATAAAGTATAACGTTATATAGTATTACGTTATAACGTATAACGTTGTATAGTATTACGTTATATCGTATAACGTTGTATAGTATTACGTTATATCGTATAACGTTATATAGTATTACGTTATAACGTATAACGTTATATAGTATTACGTTATAACGTATAACGTTATATAGTATCACGTTATAACGTATAACGTTATATAGTATCACCATGTAACGTATAACGTTATATAGTATTACGTTATAACGTATAACGTTATGTAGTATTACGTTATAACGTATAACGTTATATAGTATTACGTTGTAACGTATAACGTTATATAGTATTACGTTATAACGTATAACGTTATATAGTATTACGTTATAACATATAACGTTATATAGTATTACGTTATAACGTATAACGTTATATAGTATCACGTTATAACGTATAACGTTATATAGTATCACCAAGTAACGTATAACGTTATATAGTATTACGTTATAACGTATAACGTTATATAGTATTACGTTATAACTTATAACGTTATATAGTGTTACGTTATAACGTATAACGTTATATAGTATTACGTTATAACGTATAACGATATATAGTATTACGTTATAACGTTATATAGTATCACCATATAACGTATAACGTTATATATTATTACGTTATAACGTATAACGTTATATAGTATTACGTTATAACGTATAACGTTATATAGTATTAAGTTATAACGTATAACGTTATATAGTATTACGTTATAACGTATAACGTTATATAGTATTAAGTTATAACGTATAACGTTATATAGTATTACGTTATAACGTTATATAGTATCACCATATAACGTATAACGTTATATAGTATTACGTTATAACGTATAACGTTATATAGTATTACGTTATAACGTATAACGTTATATAGTATTACCATATAACGTATATCGTTATATAGTATTACCTTATATCGTATAACGTTATATAGTACCACCATATAACGTATAACGTTATATAGTATTACGTTATAACGTATAACGTTATATAGTATTACGTTATAACGTATAACGTTATATAGAATTACCATATAACGTATATCGTTATATAGTATTACCTTATATCGTATAACGTTATATAGTATTACGTTATAACGTATAACGTTATATAGTATTACGTTATATCGTATAACGTTATATAGTATTACGTTATAACGTATAACGTTATATAGTACTACGTTATAACGTATAACGTTATATAGTACTACGTTATAACGTATAACGTTATATAGTATTACGTTATAACGTATAACGTTATATAGTATTACGTTATAACGTATAACGTTATATAGTATTACGTTATAACGTATAACGTTATATAGTATTACGTTATAACGTATAACGTTATATAGTATTACGTTATAACGTATAACGTTACATAGTATTACGTTATAACGTATAACGTTACATAGTATTACGTTATAACGTATAACGTTATATAGTATTACGTTATAACGTATAACGTTATATAGTATTACGTTATAACGTATAACGTTATATAGTATTACGTTATAACGTATAACGTTATATAGTATTACGTTATATCGTATAACGTTATATAGTATTACGTTATATCGTATAACGTTATATAGTATTACGTTATAACGTATAACGTTATATAGTATTACGTTATAACGTATAACGTTACATAGTATTACGTTATAACGTATAACGTTATATAGTATTACGTTATAACGTATAACGTTATATAGTATTACGTTATAACGTATAACGTTATATAGTATTACGTTATAACGTATAACGTTATATAGTATTACGTTATAACGTATAACGTTATATAGTATTACGTTATAACGCATAACGTTATATAGTATTACGTTATAACGTATAACGTTATATAGTATCACCATGTAACGTATAACGTTACATAGTATCACCATGTAACGTATAACGTTATATAGTATTACGTTATAACGTATAACGTCATGTAGTATTACGTTATAACGTATAACGTTATGTACTATTACGTTATGACGTATAACGTTATATAGTATTACGTTATAACGTATAACGTTATATAGTATTACGTTATAACGTATAACGTTATATAGTATTACGTTATAACGTATAACGTTATATAGTATTACGTTATAACGTATAACGTTATATAGTATCACCATGTAACGTATAACGTTATATAGTATCACCATGTAACGTATAACGTTATATAGTATTACGTTATAACGTATAACGTCATGTAGTATTACCTTATAACGTATAACGTTATATAGTATTACGTTATAACGTATAACGTTATATAGTATTACGTTATGACGTATAACGTTATATGGTATTACCATATAACGTATAGCGTTATATAGTATTAAGTTATAACGTTATATAGTTTCACCATATAACGTATAACGTTATATAGTATTACGTTATAACGTATAACGTTATATGGTATTACGTTATAACGTATAACGTTATAACGTATAACGTTATATAGTATTACGTTATAACGTATAACGTTATATAGTATTACGTTATATCGTATAACGTTATATAGTATTACGTTATAACGTATAACGTTATATAGTATTACGTTATAACGTATAACGTTATATAGTATTACGTTATAACGTATAACGTTATATAGTATTACGTTATAACGTATAACGTTATATAGTATCACCATGTAACGTATAACGTTACATAGTATCACCATGTAACGTATAACGTTATATAGTATTACGTTATAACGTATAACGTCATGTAGTATTACGTTATAACGTATAACGTTATGTAGTATTACGTTATGACGTATAACGTTATATAGTATTACGTTATAACGTATAACGTTATATAGTATTACGTTATAACGTATAACGTTGTATAGTATTACGATATATCGTATAACGTTGTATAGTATTACGTTATATCGTATAACGTTATATAGTACTACGTTATAACGTATAACGTTATATAGTACTACGTTATAACGTATAACGTTATATAGTATTACGTTATAACGTATAACGTTATATAGTATTACGTTATAACGTATAACGTTATATAGTACTACGTTATAACGTATAACGTTATATAGTACTACGTTATAACGTATAACGTTATATAGTATTACGTTATAACGTATAACGTTATATAGTATTACGTTATAACGTATAACGTTATATAGTATTACGTTATAACGTATAACGTTATATAGTATTACGTTATAACGTATAACGTTACATAGTATTACGTTATAACGTATAACGTTATATAGTATTACGTTATAACGTATAACGTTATATAGTATTACGTTATAACGTATAACGTTATATAGTATTACGTTATAACGTATAACGTTATATAGTATTACGTTATAACGTATAACGTTATATAGTATTACGTTATATCGTATAACGTTATATAGTATTACGTTATATCGTATAACGTTATATAGTATTACGTTATAACGTATAACGTTATATAGTATTACGTTATAACGTATAACGTTACATAGTATTACGTTATAACGTATAACGTTATATAGTATTACGTTATAACGTATAACGTTATATAGTATTACGTTATAACGTATAACGTTATATAGTATTACGTTATAACGTATAACGTTATATAGTATTACGTTATAACGTATAACGTTATATAGTATTACGTTATAACGCATAACGTTATATAGTATTACGTTATAACGTATAACGTTATATAGTATCACCATGTAACGTATAACGTTACATAGTATCACCATGTAACGTATAACGTTATATAGTATTACGTTATAACGTATAACGTCATGTAGTATTACGTTATAACGTATAACGTTATGTAGTATTACGTTACGACGTATAACGTTATATAGTATTACGTTATAACGTATAACGTTATATAGTATTACGTTATAACGTATAACGTTATATAGTATTACGTTATAACGTATAACGTTATATAGTATTACGTTATAACGTATAACGTTATATAGTATCACCATGTAACGTATAACGTTATATAGTATCACCATGTAACGTATAACGTTATATAGTATTACGTTATAACGTATAACGTCATGTAGTATTACCTTATAACGTATAACGTTATATAGTATTACGTTATAACGTATAACGTTATATAGTATTACGTTATGACGTATAACGTTATATGGTATTACCATATAACGTATAGCGTTATATAGTATTAAGTTATAACGTTATATAGTTTCACCATATAACGTATAACGTTATATAGTATTACGTTATAACGTATAACGTTATATGGTATTACGTTATAACGTATAACGTTATAACGTATAACGTTATATAGTATTACGTTATAACGTATAACGTTATATAGTATTACGTTATATCGTATAACGTTATATAGTATTACGTTATAACGTATAACGTTATATAGTATTACGTTATAACGTATAACGTTATATAGTATTACGTTATAACGTATAACGTTATATAGTATTACGTTATAACGTATAACGTTATATAGTATCACCATGTAACGTATAACGTTACATAGTATCACCATGTAACGTATAACGTTATATAGTATTACGTTATAACGTATAACGTCATGTAGTATTACGTTATAACGTATAACGTTATGTAGTATTACGTTATGACGTATAACGTTATATAGTATTACGTTATAACGTATAACGTTATATAGTATTACGTTATAACGTATAACGTTGTATAGTATTACGTTATATCGTATAACGTTGTATAGTATTACGTTATATCGTATAACGTTATATAGTACTACGTTATAACGTATAACGTTATATAGTACTACGTTATAACGTATAACGTTATATAGTATTACGTTATAACGTATAACGTTATATAGTATTACGTTATAACGTATAACGTTATATAGTATTACGTTATAACGTATAACGTTATATAGTATTACGTTATAACGCATAACGTTATATAGTATTACGTTATAACGCATAACGTTATATAGTATTACGTTATAACGCATAACGTTATATAGTATTACGTTATAACGTATAACGTTATATAGTATTACGTTATAACGTATAACGTTATATAGTATCACCATGTAACGTATAACGTTATATAGTACTACGTTATAACGTATAACGTTATATAGTATTACGTTATAACGTATAACGTTATATAGTATTACGTTATAACGTATAACGTTATATAGTATTACGTTATAACGTATAACGTTATATAGTATTACGTTATAACGCATAACGTTATATAGTATTACGTTATAACGCATAACGTTATATAGTATTACGTTATAACGTATAACGTTATATAGTATTACGTTATAACGTATAACGTTATATAGTATCACCATGTAACGTATAACGTTATATAGTATTACGTTATAACGTATAACGTTATGTAGTATTACGTTATAACGTATAACGTTATATAGTATTACGTTGTAACGTATAACGTTATATAGTATTACGTTATAACGTATAACGTTATATAGTATTACGTTATAACATATAACGTTATATAGTATTACGTTATAACGTATAACGTTATATAGTATCACGTTATAACGTATAACGTTATATAGTATCACCAAGTAACGTATAACGTTATATAGTATTACGTTATAACGTATAACGTTATATAGTATTACGTTATAACTTATAACGTTATATAGTGTTACGTTATAACGTATAACGTTATATAGTATTACGTTATAACGTATAACGATATATAGTATTACGTTATAACGTTATATAGTATCACCATATAACGTATAACGTTATATATTATTACGTTATAACGTATAACGTTATATAGTATTACGTTATAACGTATAACGTTTATATAGTATTAAGTTATAACGTATAACGTTATATAGTATTACGTTATAACGTATAACGTTATATAGTATTAAGTTATAACGTATAACGTTATATAGTATTACGTTATAACGTTATATAGTATCACCATATAACGTATAACGTTATATAGTATTACGTTATAACGTATAACGTTATATAGTATTACGTTATAACGTATAACGTTATATAGTATTACCATATACGTATATCGTTATATAGTATTACCTTATATCGTATAACGTTATATAGTACCACCATATAACGTATAACGTTATATAGTATTACGTTATAACGTATAACGTTATATAGTATTACGTTATAACGTATAACGTTATATAGTATTACCATATAACGTATATCGTTATATAGTATTACCTTATATCGTATTAACGTTATATAGTATTACGTTATAACGTATAACGTTATATAGTATTACGTTATATCGTATAACGTTATATAGTATTACGTTATAACGTATAACGTTATATAGTACTACGTTATAACGTATAACGTTATATAGTACTACGTTATAACGTATAACGTTATATAGTATTACGTTATAACGTAT
>NW_027184945.1:0-61818 GCF_040668555.2 Bombus flavifrons
TGCACTATTAATTTATAACATTTAAGCCATTAATTTACAATATTTACGTCATGAATTTACAACAATAAGTCACAAATTCATAACATTTAAGCTATTAATTTTTACATTTATACCATTAATTCCTAACATTCAAACTATTAATTTATAACGCTCAAGCTATTAATTTATAACATTTAAGCAAATAATTAACAACGATTAAACTATTAATTTATAACAATTGAAACATTAATTGGCACATTTAAAACATTAATTTATAAGAATCAAACCATTCCTCGAGGAATCAGTAAGTCTCGCGCTAATAGCCCAATACATCGATAGATTTAACGAAGAAATACGTAACCGCGATTACAACCAATTAGATCATATTATTTGCTACATAATTAATAACTGTATCACGTACAGCGATGCAGGCGGTATTGAAGAAATAAAGCCATTTTATGTTACAACTATAACGAGTAAATTTAATCGTTTAACTTGTGAAGAATTAAAAAGGTACCTGACTTCTAAATAAGCATTAAATAAGAATCTTAAATATCGCAAACAGTGATGTAGGTGTTACTCAAGAAAAAAGAACGTTTTATTTTTTAATTAGCACGAGTAAATGAACGAATATCGATAATATAATATAACGCTTAATATGAATTTTATCTGTCTGATTATTTAATAGCTTAACTTATTTCACAGTAACGTCATCGACTGCCCTTAGGCTCTTTTCCCTTTTTGTCCAAACTAATCGATAGTCGAAAACTAGTATCATGTAGGTGTGAATTTAGCCTTAGTTTGTAGAAACTATTAAAATGATAAAAATGGATATCGTATTAAATCGTAAAAGATGCCAATTTACGATAAAAATTAAGAAATCGTTCAATTTGATTTTGTTACAATGGAAAAACCGTCTCCTGCTATGTCAAAAAATCGTTACCGTTTGATTAACAAACCGACGCCTTGTTAAGTTATATAAGGAACACGGACGTCGCGCGCGAGTTCTTTTGTGCCTGAAATTCCGGAGAGTGAACATCGAAGAAGAACATAAATATCAGGTAAGTAAGAAAAAATATCAAACAACAACATTGTAACTAGTAATTTATAACGTATAAACCATTAATTTACAACACTTAAGCTATTAATTTATAACATTCAAGCCATTAATTTATGACATTTAAGGAATTAATTTATAACGTCTAAACTATTAATTTATAACATTTATGCTATTAATTTATAACATTTAAGCCATTAATTTCTAACTTTTGAACTGTTATTTTATACATTTAGCCATTAATTTATAACATTTAAACTATTAATTTATATCATCTAAGCCATTAAATTATAACATTCAAGCTATTAATTTATAACATTTAAACTGTTAATTTATAACATTTAAACCATTAATTTACAGCATTTAATGTGTTACTTTATACATTTAAGCCATTAATTTATAACATTTAAGCAATTAATTTATAACATTTAAACTATTAATTTACAACATTTAAAGTGTTATTTTATACATTTAAGCTATTAATTTATAACATTTAAGCTATTAATTTATAACATTTAAGCCATTAATTTCTAACTTTTGAACTGTTATTTTATACATTTAGCCATTAATTTATAACATTTAAACTATTAATTTATATCATCTAAGCCATTAAATTATAACATTCAAGCTATTAATTTATAACATTTAAACTGTTAATTTATAACATTTAAACCATTAATTTACAGCATTTAAAGTGTTATTTTATACATTTAAGCCATTAATTTATAACATTTAAGCTATTAATTTATAACATTTAAGCCATTAATTTCTAACTTTTGAACTGTTATTTTATACATTTAGCCATTAATTTATAACATTTAAACTATTAATTTATATCATCTAAACAATTAAATTATAACATCTAAGCTATTAATTTACAACATCTAAGCCACTAATTTACAATATTTAAACTATTAATTTATATCATCTAAGCCATTAATTTATAATATTTAAGCCATTAATCTAAAACAATTCCTCCATTAATTCTTAACAACTATACCAATAATTTATAACCATATTCTCCCATTAATTCAAAGTAATTGTGCTCTTAATTTATAACAGTTGTACCATTAATCGGAAGCAACTCTACATTCATTGATTTAAATCAGTACCATCAATGTGAGTGAATTAATGATTTATATTGTATTATTTTATTAACGAAATCTTTCAGGTCCCTGGATTGCTATTTTATTTCTATATAGCATTATTTTTTAATTTTAAATACAGTACTTAATTTCTCATTTCACTATTTTGTATAAAAGCAGTGGTAACGCAGAGTGTAATTTTAAGATGTAATTTTCCATGTCTGCTAAAAACCAAGGAAACAACACCATATTCATGGAATCAAGGAAGCAAGTGTAGTTTAACCGAAGGCAACGACATCTTATCTGTAGCTGCACATGAGTCATAGGACATTTCAAATAGTGTTGTTGTTTTGCCTCGGAGTACCAAAACCGTTAGATTACAAGTAATTTAAAAACAAATAAACTCCGGACAAAACAATGCCGCCGCTACAATGTCGCTTTATTATAAAATAATTTTACATCTCTGCTTCCAATGCGTAAAAACTCATATGTAAATGGGACCCGAGCGTAGTTACCTCCTCGTGGTGGGTCCCGGTAATTGGTATCGTTTTCCAAATAATAATACACCAAGTACTATTTCGAATATTAGTATTATTATTCGAAAACGATATCAAGCTAAAAACTACTTGAATATAGTCTGGTCTTGATCACCTAAAATAGTTTTGGTGATCTAAACTGGACTAGTACCCCCTCGCGGGGGCAACGTGGGACAGCGTGGGACATCGCAGGACACCGTGGGATGCGAGCGTATTAGCTTTAATTAATCATAAGATAGATACCTATGTTATGTACATTGTAAGCTCATTCTGTACTAAGATACTTATCTATCTTGGAACGACAAATAAAGATCTCGTCTCTCTTGATCCCCTCGCTTACCATACTGGAAAAATTGTACCCACGATATATCGGTTCGCGATCACTCAGTTCTTTCAAACTGTCGCGTGGCGTACTCGCTCGCGTGTATTTCGGGTGCGTGCGGGTCAATGTGCTCTAGACAACTCTTCGGATTCGTAAGTCGCCCAAGGACAGCTCTGTCTTGGTGACTGCTCAACGTTTGCATCGGATCACGGGAGTTGTCGTCGTGCCAGTGATGCTTGCTAATCTGTTGGGGATTCAGTCGTGGATCTGCAGTCCTGTCCGATTGGTACTTCGGTACTCGGTCAGGGACCAGCAATTTCACGTCCTCCGTAATCCCGTTCGGCCCCGCGGGAGTGGACCCCACTGTTCAGTTGAGGTATTGCCTTCGTAATCCTGTTCAGCGGTCCCTCCCCGTGAGTGGACCCCTCTGTTCAGTTGGGGCCTCGTGCCTTGGTAATCCTGTTCAGCGGTCCCTCCCTGTGAGTGGACCCCAATGTTCAGTTGGGGCCTCTTGCCTTCGTAATCCTGTTCAGCGGTCCCTCCCCGGGTTCCACTTGTTCAGTTGGAGTGTGTCAAGTTGCTGGCCTATGTGCTGGATCCACGGCTGAATTACTAGTGGATCACTGGCATCATCTGTCGGCGCCATCGACCGCGTCTCGTGTAAGTTTCGAACGGCGAAACAGGAATCGAGTTACGGCCAATTCTTGGGCTTTCCGTTGAACCTCGGGGTTATCACGTGTACGGGGGTACGTCGCGTAGGTTTGTTAGTTCTTTCGAGAGATCGCGATCTCGTTCGTTTCGGGACAGTGTCAGTAGCTTCATCTTCTTCTTTTCGCTCCATGTTAGATAAATGTGTCTTTGATACCGAATGTTGCCAGTAGGGATGCGAATTATTGTATATTTGTACTGATCGATGTAATCGTTGTGTGGGAGATAGATGATGCGTTACGTATGCCTTGTTCTACGTTTGTAAGGATTCATGTTAGCGCTGCGTTGGAGATATGTGTTTCGCAGTTAGACTACGAAACAACTATTTCTTTACGCAGGCCCATGGTCAAGTAGTGTCAAAACTGGACATTCTGCCAATAGGTTGAATGTCGAGATCGATGTGTAGTGTTAAATAACCCATGGGCGGGTCTCGTGCGATTAATCAGTCGATTAATCTTTGGAAAACGATACCAAGCCAAGAACTACGCAACAGTCCAGTTTGGATCACCAAAAGCCCCTAAGATCATTTTGGATGATCTGCACTGGACTGCACTATTAATTTATAACATTTAAGCCATTAATTTACAATATTTACGTCATGAATTTACAACAATAAGTCACAAATTCATAACATTTAAGCTATTAATTTTTACATTTATACCATTAATTCCTAACACTCAAACTATTAATTTATAACACTTAAGCTATTAATTTATAACATTTAAGCAAATAATTAACAACGATTAAACTATTAATTTATAACAATTGAAACAATAATTGGCACATTTAAAACATTAATTTATAAGAATCAAACCATTCCTCGAGGAATCAGTAAGTCTCGCGCTAATAGCCCAATACATCGATAGATTTAACGAAGAAATACGTAACCGCGATTACAGCCAATTAGATCATATTATTTGCTACATAATTAATAACTGTATCACGTACAGCGATGCAGGCGGTATTGAAGAAATAAAGCCATTTTATGTTACAACTATAACGAGTAAATTTAATCGTTTAACTTGTGAAGAATTAAAAAGGTACATGACTTCTAAATAAGCATTAAATAAGAATCTTAAATATCGCAAACAGTGATGTAGGTGTTACTCAAGAAAAAAGAACGTTTTATTTTTTAATTAGCACGAGTAAATGAACGAATATCGATAATATAATATAACGCTTAATATGAATTTTATCTGTCTGATTATTTAATAGCTTAACTTATTTCACAGTAACGTCATCGACTGCACTTAGGCTCTTTTCCCTTTTTGTCCAAACTAATCGATAGTCGAAAACTAGTATCATGTAGGTGTGAATTTAGTCTTAGTTTGTAGAAACTATTAAAATGATAAAAATGGATATCGTATTAAATCGTAAAAGATGCCAATTTACGATAAAAATTAAGAAATCGTTTAATTTGATTTTGTTACAATGGAAAAACCGTCTCCTGCTATGTCAAAAAATCGTTACCGTTTGATTAACAAACCGACGCCTTGTTAAGTGATATAAGGAACACGGAAGTCGCGCGCGAGTTCTTTTGTGCCTGAAATTCCGGAGAGTGAACATCGAAGAAGAACATAAATATCAGGTAAGTAAGAAAAAATATCCAACAACAACATTGTAACTAGTAATTTATAACGTCTAAACCATTAATTTACAACACTTAAGCTATTAATTTATAACATTCAAGCCATTAATTTATAACATTTAAGGAATTAATTTATAACGTCTAAACTATTTATTTATAACATTTATGCTATTAATTTATAACATTTAAGCCATTAATTTCTAACTTTTGAACTGTTATTTTATACATTTAGCCAGTAATTTATAACATTTAAACTATTAATTTATATCATCTAAGCCATTAAATTATAACATTCAAGCTATTAATTTATAACATTTGAACTGTTAATTTATAACATTTAAACCATTAATTTACAGCATTTAATGTGTTATTTTATACATTTAAGCCATTAATTTACAACACTTAAGCTATTAATTTATAACATTCAAGCCATTAATTTATAACATTTAAGGGATTAATTTATAACGTCTAAACTATTAATTTATAACATTTATGCTATTAATTTATAACATTTAAGCCATTAATTTCTAACTTTTGAACTGTTATTTTATACATTTAGCCATTAATTTATAACATTTAAACTATTAATTTATATCATCCAAGCCATTAAATTATAACATTCAAGCTATTAATTTATAACATTTTAACTGTTAATTTATAACATTTAAACCATTAATTTACAACATTTAAAGTGTTACTTTATACATTTAAGCTATTAATTTATAACATTTAAGGAATTAATTTATAACGTCTAAACTATTAATTTATAACATTTATGCTATTAATTTATAACATTTAAGCCATTAATTTCTAACTTTTGAACTGTTATTTTATACATTTAGCCATTAATTTATAACATTTAAACTATTAATTTATATCATCTAAGCCATTAAATTATAACATTCAAGCTATTAATTTATAACATTTAAACTGTTAATTTATAACATTTAAACCATTAATTTACAGCATTTAATGTGTTATTTTATACATTTAAGCCATTAATTTATAACATTTAAGCTATTAATTTATAACATTTAAGCCATTAATTTCTAACTTTTGAACTGTTATTTTATACATTTTGCCAATAATTTATAACATTTAAACTATTAATTTATATCATCTAAGCCATTAAATTATAACATTTAAGCTATTAATTTACAACATCTAAGCCACTAATTTACAATATTTAAACTATTAATTTATATCATCTAAGCCATTAATTTATAACATTTAAGCTATTAATTTATAACATTTAAACCATTAATTTCTAACTTTTGAACTGTTATTTTATACATTTTGCCAATAATATATAACATTTAAACTATTAATTTATATCATCTAAGCCATTAAATTATAACATTTAAGCTATTAATTTACAACATCTAAGCCACTAATTTACAATATTTAAACTATTAATTTATATCATCTAAGCCATTAATTTATAATATTTAAGCCATTAATCTAAAACAATTCCTCCATTAATTCTTAACAGCTATACCAATAATTTATAACCATATTCTCCCATTAATTCAAAGTAATTGTGCTCTTAATTTATAACAGTTGTACCATTAATCGGAAGCAACTCTACATTCATTGATTTAAATCAGTACCATCAATGTGAGTGAATTAATGATTTATATTGTACTATTTTATTAACGAAATCTTTCAGGTCCCTGGATTGCTATTTTATTTCTATATAGCATTATTTTTGAATTTTAAATACAGTACTTAATTTCTCATTTCACTATTTTGTATAAAAGCAGTGGTAACGCAGAGTGTAATTTTAAGATGTAATTTTCCATGTCTGCTAAAAACCAAGGAAACAACACCATATTCATGGAATCAAGGAAGCAAGTGTAGTTTAACCGAAGGCAACGACATCTTATCTGTAGCTGCACATGAGTCATAGGACATTTCAAATAGTGTTGTTGTTTTGCCTCGGAGTACCAAAACCGTTAGATTACAAGTAATTTAAAAACAAATAAACTCCGGACAAAACAATGCCGCCGCTACAATGTCGCTTTATTATAAAATAATTTTACATCTCTGCTTCCAATGCGTAAAAACTCATATGTAAATGGGACCCGAGCGTAGTTACCTCCTCGTGGTGGGTCCCGGTAATTGGTATCGTTTTCCAAATAATAATACACCAAGTACTATTTCGAATATTAGTATTATTATTCGAAAACGATATCAAGCTAAAAACTACTTGAATATAGTCTGGTCTTGATCACCCAAAATAGTTTTGGTGATCTAAACTGGACTAATACCCCCCCGCGGGTGCAACGTGGGACATCGTGGGACATCGCAGGACACCGTGGGATGCGAGCGTATTAGCTTTAATTAATCACAAGATAGATACCTATGTTATGTACATTGTAAGCTCATTCTGTACAAAGATACTTATCTATCTTGGAACGACAAATAAAGATCTCGTCTCTCTTGATCCCCTCGCTAACCATACTGGAAAAATTGTTCCCACGATATATCGGTTCGCGATCACTCAGTTCTTTCAAACTGTCGCGTGGCGTACTCGCTCGCGAGTATTTCGGGTGCGTGCGGGTCAATGTGCTCTAGACAACTCTTCGGATTCGTAAGTCGCCCAAGGACAGCTCTGTCTTGGTGACTGCTCAACGTTTGCATCGGATCACGGGAGTTGTCGTCGTGCCGGTGATGCTTGCTAATCTGTTGGGGATTCAGTCGTGGATCTGCAGTCCTGTCCGATTGGTACTTCGGTACTCGGTCAGGGACCAGCAATTTCACGTCCTCCGTAATCCTGTTCGGCCCCGCGGGAATGGACCCCACTGTTCACTTGAGGTATTGCCTTCGTAATCCTGTTCAGCGGTCCCTCCCCGTGAGTGGACCCCACTGTTCAGTTGGGGCCTCGTGCCTTGGTAATCCTGTTCAGCGGTCCCTCCCTGTGAGTGGACCCCACTGTTCAGTTGGGGCCTCTTGCCTTCGTAATCCTGTTCAGCGGTCCCTCCCCGGGTTCCACTTGTTCAGTTGGAGTGTGTCAAGTTGCTGGCCTATGTGCTGGATCCACGGCTGAATTACTAGTGGATCACTCGCATCATCTGTCGGCGCCATCGACCGCGACTCGTGTAAGTTTCGAACGGCGAAACAGGAATCGAGTTACGGCCAATTCTTGGGCTTTCCGTTGAACCTCGGGGTTATCTCGTGTACGGGGGTACGTCGCGTAGGTTTGTTAGTTCTTTCGAGAGATCGCGATCTCGTCCGTTTCGGGACAGTGTCAGTAGCTTCATCTTCTTCTTTTCGCTCCAAGTTAGATAAATGTGTCTTTGATACCGAATGTTGCCAGTAGGGATGCGAATTATTGTATATTTGTACTGATCGATGTAATCGTTGTGTGGGAGATAGATGATGCGTTACGTATGCCTTGTTCTACGTTTGTAAAGATTCATGTTAGCGCTGCGTTGGAGATATGTGTTTCGCAGTTAGACTACGAAACAACTATTTCTTTACGCAGGCCCATGGTCAAGTAGTGTCAAAACTGGACATTCTGCCAATAGGTTGAATGTCGAGATCGATGTGCAGTGTTAAATAACCCATGGGCGGGTCTCGTGCGTAGTCACCTCCTCGTTTTGAGACCTGGTAATTGGCATCGTTTTCCAAAAATTAATCAGTCGATTAATCTTTGGAAGACGATACCAAGCCAAGAACTACGCAACAGTCCAGTTTGGATCAACAAAAGCCCCTATGATCATTTTGGATGATCTACACTGGACTGCACTATTAATTTATAACATTTAAGCCATTAATTTACAATATTTACGTCATGAATTTACAACAATAAGTCACAAATTCATAACATTTAAGCTATTAATTTTTACATTTATACCATTAATTCCTAACACTCAAACTATTAATTTATAACACTTAAGCTATTAATTTATAACATTTAAGCAAATAATTAACAACGATTAAACTATTAATTTATAACAATTGAAACAATAATTGGCACATTTAAAACATTAATTTATAAGAATCAAACCATTCCTCGAGGAATCAGTAAGTCTCGCGCTAATAGCCCAATACATCGATAGATTTAACGAAGAAATACGTAACCGCGATTACAACCAATTAGATCATATTATTTGCTACATAATTAATAACTGTATCACGCACAGCGATGCAGGCGGTATTGAAGAAATAAAGCCATTTTATGTTACAACTATAACGAGTAAATTTAATCGTTTAACTTGTGAAGAATTAAAAAGGTACCTGACTTCTAAATAAGCATTAAATAAGAATCTTAAATATCGCAAACAGTGATGTAGGTGTTACTCAAGAAAAAAGAACGTTTTATTTTTTAATTAGCACGAGTAAATGAACGAATATCGATAATATAATATAACGCTTAATATGAATTTTATCTGTCTGATTATTTAATAGCTTAACTTATTTCACAGTAACGTCATCGACTGCACTTAGGCTCTTTTCCCTTTTTGTCCAAACTAATCGATAGTCGAAAACTAGTATCATGTAGGTGTGAATATAGTCTTAGTTTGTAGAAACTATTAAAATGATAAAAATGGATATCGTATTAAATCGTAAAAGATGCCAATTTACGATAAAAATTAAGAAATCGTTCAATTTGATTTTGTTACAATGGAAAAACCGTCTCCTGCTATGTCAAAAAATCGTTACCGTTTGATTAACAAACCGACGCCTTGTTATGTTATATAAGGAACACGGAGGTCGCGCGCGAGCTCTTTTGTGCCTGAAATTCCGGAGAGTGAACATCGAAGAAGAACATAAATATCAGGTAAGTAAGAAAAAATATCAAACAACAACATTGTAACTAGTAATTTATAACGTCTAAACCATTAATTTACAACACTTAAGCTATTAATTTATAACATTCAAGCCATTAATTTATAACATTTAAGGAATTAATTTATAACGTCTAAACTATTAATTTATAACATTTATGCTATTAATTTATAACATTTAAGCCATTAATTTCTAACTTTTGAACTGTTATTTTATACATTTAGCCATTAATTTATAACATTTAAACTATTAATTTATATCATCTAAGCCATTAAATTATAACATTCAAGCTATTAATTTATAACGTTTAAACTGTTAATTTATAACATTTAAACCATTAATTTACAGCATTTAATGTGTTATTTTATACATTTAAGCCATTAATTTATAACATTTAAGCTATTAATTTATAACATTTAAGCCATTAATTTCTAACTTTTGAACTGTTATTTTATACATTTTGCCAATAATTTATAACATTTAAACTATTAATTTATATCATCTAGGCCATTAAATTCTAACATTTTAGCAATTAATTGACAACATCTGAGCCACTAATTTACAACATTTAAACTGTTGTTTTATACATTTAAGCTACTATTTTATAACATTTAAGCTATTAATTAACAACATTTAAACCATTAATTTACAACATTTAAAGTGTTATTTTATACATTTAAGACATTAATTTACAACACTTAAGCTATTAATTTATAACATTCAAGCCATTAATTTATAACATTTAAGGAATTAATTTATAACGTCTAAACTATTAATTTATAACATTTATGCTATTAATTTATAACATTTAAGCCATTAATTTCTAACTTTTGAACTGTTATTTTATACATTTAGCCATTAATTTATAACATTTAAACTATTAATTTATATCATCTAAGCCATTAAATTATAACATTCAAGCTATTAATTTATAACATTTAAACTGTTAATTTATAACATTTAAACCATTAATTTACAGCATTTAAAGTGTTATTTTATACATTTAAGACATTAATTTATAACATTTAAGCTATTAATTTATAACATTTAAGCCATTAATTTCTAACTTTTGAACTGTTATTTTATACATTTTGCCAATAATTTATAACATTTAAACTATTAATTTATATCATCTAAGCCATTAAATTATAACATTTAAGCTATTAATTTACAACATCTAAGCCACTAATTTACAATATTTAAACTATTAATTTATATCATCTAAGCCATTAATTTATAATATTTAAGCCATTAATCTAAAACAATTCCTCCATTAATTCTTAACAACTATACCAATAATTTATATTCATATTCTCCCATTAATTCAAAGTAATTGTGCTCTTAATTTATAACAGTTGTACCATTAATCGGAAGCAACTCTACATTCATTGATTTAAATCAGTACCATCAATGTGAGTGAATTAATGATTTATATTGTATTATTTTATTAACGAAATCTTTCAGGTCCCTGGATTGCTATTTTATTTCTATATAGCATTATTTTTTAATTTTAAATACAGTACTTAATTTCTCATTTCACTATTTTGTATAAAAGCAGTGGTAACGCAGAGTGTAATTTTAAGATGTAATTTTCCATGTCTGCTAAAAACCAAGGAAACAACACCATATTCATGGAATCAAGGAAGCAAGTGTAGTTTAACCGAAGGCAACGACATCTTATCTGTAGCTGCACATGAGTCATAGGACATTTCAAATAGTGTTGTTGTTTTGCCTCGGAGTACCAAAACCGTTAGATTACAAGTAATTTAAAAACAAATAAACTCCGGACAAAACAATGCCGCCGCTACAATGTCGCTTAATTATAAAATAATTTTACATCTCTGCTTCCAATGCGTAAAAACTCATATGTAAATGGGACCCGAGCGTAGTTACCTCCTCGTGGTGGGTCCCGGTAATTGGTATCGTTTTCCAAATAATAATACACCAAGTACTATTTCGAATATTAGTATTATTATTCGAAAACGATATCAAGCTAAAAACTACTTGAATATAGTCTGGTCTTGATCACACAAAATAGTTTTGGTGATCTAAACTGGACTAATACCCCCCCGCGGGGGCAACGTAGGACATCGTGGGACATCGCAGGACACCGTGGGATGCGAGCGTATTAGCTTCAATTAATCATAAGATAGATACCTATGTTATGTACATTGTAAGCTCATTCTGTACAAAGATACTTATCTATCTTGGAACGACAAATAAAGATCTCGTCTCTCTTGATCCCCTCGCTTACCATACTGGAAAAATTGTTCCCACGATATATCGGTTCGCGATCACTCAGTTCTTTCAAACTGTCGCGTGGCGTACTCGCTCGCGTGTATTTCGGGTGCGTGCGGGTCAATGTGCTCTAGACAACTCTTCGGATTCGTAAGTCGCCCAAGGACAGCTCTGTCTTGGTGACTGCTCAACGTTTGCATCGGATCACGGGAGTTGTCGTCGTGCCGGTGATGCTTGCTAATCTGTTGGGGATTCAGTCGTAGATCTGCAGTCCTGTCCGATTGGTACTTCGGTACTCGGTCAGGGACCAGCAATTTCACGTCCTCCGTAATCCTGTTCGGCCCCGCGGGAGTGGACCCCACTGTTCAGTTGAGGTATTGCCTTCGTAATCCTGTTCAGCGGTCCCTCCCCGTGAGTGGACCCCACTGTTCAGTTGGGGCCTCGTGCCTTGGTAATCCTGTTCAGCGGTCCCTCCCTGTGAGTGGACCCCACTGTTCAGTTGGGGCCTCTTGCCTTCGTAATCCTGTTCAGCTGTCCCTCCCCGGGTTCCACTTGTTCAGTTGGAGTGTGTCAAGTTGCTGGCCTATGTGCTGGATCCACGGCTGAATTACTAGTGGATCACTGGCATCATCTGTCGGCGCCATCGACCGCGACTCGTGTAAGTTTCGAACGGCGAAACAGGAATCGAGTTACGGCCAATTCTTGGGCTTTCCGTTGAACCTCGGGGTTATCTCGTGTACGGGGGTACGTCGCGTAGGTTTGTTAGTTCTTTCGAGAGATCGCGATCTCGTCCGTTTCGGGACAGTGTCAGTAGCTTCATCTTCTTCTTTTCGCTCCAAGTTAGATAAATGTGTCTTTGATACCGAATGTTGCCAGTAGGGATGCGAATTATTGTTTATTTGCACTGATCGATGTAATCGTTGTGTGGGAGATAGATGATGCGTTACGTATGACTTGTTCTACGTTTGCAAAGATTCATGTTAGCGCTGCGTTGGAGATATGTGTTTCGCAGTTAGACTACGAAACAACTATTTCTTTACGCAGGCCCATGGTCAAGTAGTGTCAAAACTGGACATTCTGCCAATAGGTTGAATGTTGAGATCGATGTGTAGTGTTAAATAACCCATGGGCGGGTCTCGTGCGTAGTCACCTCCTCGTGGTGAGACCTGGTAATTGGCATCGTTTTCCAAAAATTAATCAGTCGATTAATCTTTGGAAAACGATACCAAGCCAAGAACTACGCAACAGTCCAGTTTGGATCAACAAAAGCCCCTAAGATCATTTTGGATGATCTACACTGGACTGCACTATTAATTTATAACATTTAAGCCATTAATTTACAGCATTTAAAGTGTTATTTTATACATTTAAGCCATTAATTTATAACATTTAAGCTATTAATTTATAACATTTAAGCCATTAATTTCTAACTTTTGAACTGTTATTTTATACATTTAGCCATTAATTTATAACATTTAAACTATTAATTTATATCATCTAAGCCATTAAATTATAACATTTAAGCTATTAATTTACAACATCTAAGCCACTAATTTAAAATATTTAAACTATTAATTTATATCATCGAAGCCATTAATTTATAATATTAAAGCCATTAATCTAAAACAATTCCTCCATTAATTCTTAACAACTATACCAGTAATTTATAACCATATTCTCCCATTAATTCAAAGTAATTGTGCTCTTAATTTATAACAGTTGTACCATTAATCGGAAGCAATTCTACATTCATTGATTTAAATCAATACCATCAATGTGTGTGAATTAATGATTTATATTGTATTATTTTATTAACGAAATCTTTCAGGTCCCTGGATTGCTATTTTATTTCTATATAGCATTATTTTTTAATTTTAAATACAGTACTTAATTTCTCATTTCACTATTTTGTATAAAAGCAGTGGTAACGCAGAGTGTAATTTTAAGATGTAATTTTCCATGTCTGCTAAAAACCAAGGAAACAACACCATATTCATGGAATCAAGGAAGGAAGTGTAGTTTAACCGAAGGCAACGACATCTTATCTGTAGCTGCACATGAGTCATAGGACATTTCAAATAGTGTTGTTGTTTTGCCTCGGAGTTCCAAAACCGTTAGATTACAAGTAATTTAAAAACAAATAAACTCCGGACAAAACAATCCCGCCGCTACAATGTCGCTTTATTATAAAATAATTTTACATCTCTGCTTCCAATGCGTAAAAACTCATATGTAAATGGGACCCGAGCGTAGTTACCTCCTCGTGGTGGGTCCCGGTAATTGGTATCGTTTTCCAAATAATAATACACCAAGTACTATTTCGAATATTAGTATTATTATTCGAAAACGATATCAAGCTAAAAACTACTTGAATATAGTCTGGTCTTGATCACCCAAAATAGTTTTGGTGATCTAAACTGGACTAATACCCCCCCGCGGGGGCAACGTGGGACATCGTGGGACATCGCAGGACACCGTGGGATGCGAGCGTATTAGCTTTAATTAATCATAAGATAGATACCTATGTTATGTACATTGTAAGCTCATTCTGTACAAAGATACTTATCTATCTTGGAACGACAAATAAAGATCTCGTCTCTCTAGATCCCCTCGCTTACCATACTGGAAAAATTGTTCCCACGATATATCGGTTCGCGATCACTCAGTTCTTTCAAACTGTCGCGTGGCGTACTCGCTCGCGTGTATTTCGGGTGCGTGCGGGTCAATGTGCTCTAGACAACTCTTCGGATTCGTAAGTCGCCCAAGGACAGCTCTGTCTTGGTGACTGCTCAACGTTTGCATCGGATCACGGGAGTTGTCGTCGTGCCGGTGATGCTTGCTAATCTGTTGGGGATTCACTCGTGGATCTGCAGTCCTGTCCGATTGGTACTTGGGTACTCGACCAGAGACCTCCAATTTCACGTCCTCCGTAATCCTGTTCGGCCCCGCGGGAGTGGACCCCACTGTTCAGTTGAGGTATTGTCTTCGTAATCCTGTTCAGCGGTCCCTCCCCGTGAGTGGACCCCACTGTTCAGATGGGGCCTCGTGCCTTGGTAGTCCTGTTCAGCGTTCCCTCCCTGTGAGTGGACCCCACTGTTCAGTTGGGGCCTCTTGCCTTCGTAATCCTGTTCAGCGGTCCCTCCCCGGGTTCCACTTGTTCAGTTGGAGTGTGTCAAGTTGCTGGCCTATGTGCTGGATCCACGGCTGAATTACTAGTGGATCACTGGCATCATCTGTCGGCGCCATCGACCGCGACTCGTGTAAGTTTCGAACGGCGAAACAGGAATCGAGTTACGGCCAATTCTTGGGCTTTCCGTTGAACCTCGGGGTTATCTCGTGTACGGGGGTACGTCGCGTAGGTTTGTTAGTTCTTTCGAGAGATCGCGATCTCGTCCGTTTCGGGACAGTGTCAGTAACTTCATCTTCTTCTTTTCGTTCCAATTTAGATAAATGTGTCTTTGATACCGAATGTTGCCAGTAGGGATGCGAATTATTGTATATTTGTACTGATCGATGTAATCGTTGTATGGGAGATAGATGATGCGTTACGTCCCGCGGGGGATCCCGACTCCGCGCTGCTTCCGGCTCCCGGTAAAAGGAAGAAGAGGGGCGTGAGGCGCGGGACGGATATCGACACCGATACCGACGCCGAGGCTGTCACCGTGGTCGCCGCCGCCGCCGCCTCTACCATCCGCGGCGGTGCCGACGGCGGCGACGGCATGCGGAGGGACGAAGCGAGGACCGGGCCGGTCGGCAAACAAGCGACCGGGAAAGAAGCGGAACCGACCCACGATCGGGAAGAGGAGGACGTCGCATACCTGCGAAGGAGGGTGCGTTTTCTGGAGGAAGAGGTCAGTCGTCTCCAAGAAACGGTGGAACGGCTGACCAGGGATCGCGCGGAGAGGACAGCCAAAGTTGGTAACACCGACGGCAAAGGACAAGAGGTGGGGATCACCTCTACGAGGAGGACGAAAGAAAATGCTCCTCGGGCCGCAGCGGGAATGGCCATGGGTCACCCTCCCCCACCTCCCCAACACCCCTGGTCAGCGTCGTGCCGTCTCCGCTGTCCCGACGAGTCGGGGAGTACATGTGATGCACGAAAAACGCTTACCGAGGGAACGGATAGATTCGGTGGTTCAGGACCTCGAGACCCACTAGAAGATTTCAAGATCCTGATCCTCCGCAAGTTGGAGGAATGTCGGCAAAAAATACTGCCAGCGGCGGCAATTCCCCCGGCCACGGATACTGGAGTCGCCACAGGAATCGTACAAGCACGATCGCGGTCGGCGAGAGACACCTCACGGTCGACTATGGAGTCGTCGGCCGACGAGGCAGGATTCACTACTGTGGTAAGAGGAAGAAGAGGTAGAGCGAGGCGGAAGAACAGGAAGCCCACGGTGCAACCTCTTTCAACGGTCCATGCGCCGACCGAGGACGCAAGAACCAAGAGAAGGGTATTATCGTCTCTTCCGACGTCGACATCGCGAATAGGAGCCTTGGCGCCCTGGACGGCGACCAGAAGCAGCGAAACGAGGGCAAGGACTTTCGCGGAGGCGGCCGCTCGGCCACAGGTGCGCCCCCGCACGGGAAGGGAATCCATGCGAGCAGCAGGCAGCGGCAATGGACTCGGAGCTATCGGGGCAGGAGGGAAACGCAACGCTAGCGGGCGGGACGCGCACAGCGAGAAAGTGCCGGACCTTCCCCGACCCCCACGGTGTGCCGCGGTATCGCTCACCGTGAGGGACGGCTCGGGCTTCACATACAAGGACGCGATGTCAGTGGTGAAGAGAGAAGTCAAGCTCTCCGAACTCGACATCACGGAGTTAAGACCGAGGAGGACGATCACGGGGGCGCTGCTGTTCGAAATCCCGGGCCAGGACGCTGGAAGTAAAGCATCACGACTGGCCGAGCGGATGGCGGCCACGCTGAAAGATTTGCCCGCCAAGGTAACCGTCCCGCGAAGGACGGCCGAACTAAGAGTGACCGGACTGGAGGACTCGGTCACCGCAGAGGAGGTGGCAGCCGCCGTTGCTGAGGCCGGGGGCTGCCACGCCGACGAGGTCAACGTGGGTGTTATACGTTCCGCCCCTCGGGGCCTCGGGTCGGTATGGCTACGCTGCCCGCTAACAGCGGCCAGGAGAATCAGCAGAGGAAGAGATGCCGGACCAGGAGGTAGGATCAACATAGGTTGGTCAGCGGCGAGGGTTTCCCCTCTCCCTGCGCGCCGACTCCAATGCTTCAGGTGCATGGAGTCGGGTCACGTGTGCCGGGTCTGCACATCGACGGCCGACCGGTCAGAGCGCTGCTACCGGTGCGGGGCGGAAGGACATCGCGCCAGGGACTGCTCGGCGCGAGTACCCACGTGTCCGGTGTGCGCGGACCTGGGACTGCCCGCGTCGCACCGTATGGGATCACCGGCATGCAAGCCGCCTGCCCGTAGGAGGAGGGCCGCACAGGAAGCAAGGAACGTTCCAGGCGACGGTGGGGATGCGGCGACGAGGAAAGAAAGAATACCGCCGCCAACTGACCCCACGAAGGACGGAAGAGAGGATGGCGAAGTCAGACACAACGACTGCGAGGGGAACGGCCCGGAGGAGGCTATGGAGACGGAGCCTTCCCCAACGTGAGCGGAAGAAGAGGAGGAGGACAACTGCTCCTGCAGTGCAATCTTAACCGCTCCCGCCGTGCTCAGGACTTAATGTTTCAGAGCTTGACGGAGCGGCGGATTGCTCTGGCGGCAGTGGCTGAGCCGTACTGCATTCCCGACGCGTCGCGAGGCGCTGGAGATCTGACCGGCTCGGTCGCCATATTCTGGACTGGAATTGCGGGAAGCCCTTCCTGCTCGGTAATTGAGCGCGGACGGGGCTTCGTGGCCGTGAAATGGGGCGACCTGGCCGTGGTAGCCATCTACGTGTCGCCCAACATCAGCCAGGCAGAATACGCCTCCTTTCTGGACGGACTCGCGGCTTGCACGAGACGTTTGGGCGCCTGCCCGTCACTGGTCCTCGGGGACTTCAACGCCCACTCAACGGCGTGGGGCTCCCGCCGGACCAACAGAAGGGGGCGCGATGTACAGGATTGGGCGGCCGCACTCGACCTCCGACTTATGAACCGGGGGTCGTCCAGCACGTGCGTGGCGTGGCGGGGCGAGTCCATAGTGGACCTCACATGGGCAAACCCCGCCGCATCCCGCCGCGTTTCCGGTTGGAAGGTCTCCCCGGAGGAGACCCTCTCGGACCATCTCTACATCGTGATGGAGGTGGCGGTTGGCGGCGCGACGGGCTACCGTTCGTCGGATGCGCGCGGGCCTACCGGCCCACCGGGAAGGAGAAGAAAATTCCCGCGATGGGCGGTGACGCGGCGCGACGAGGACTTCATGGCGGCGGCCGCTATAGCCGTGGCTTGGTTAGAAGAATCCCCGACCGAGGAGGACGCGGAAGCAGGAGCGACCCGGCTGAGACGCGACATGCACGCGATCTGTGATTCGTGTATGCCGCGGTCTGGAACGCCGCGCCGCGCCGGCGCTGTGTACTGGTGGTCCGAGGAGATCGCTCGTCTCCGCGAGGCGTGTATCCACGCTCGGCGCCAATACACCAGATCCCGCCGTAGACGGCGGGAGGACGAAGGCACAGTGGCTCGCCTGTACGAGGCCTACCGCGAAGCGCGGAGGCCCCTCCAACGAGCCATCAAGGAGGCGAAGAGGCGGGCCTGGAACGAGCTTCTGGCCAGCCTCGACTCTGATCCCTGGGGGCGTCCTTACAAGATGGTATTGAACAAACTCCGTCCATGGGCGCCTCCCTTAACGGAGAGCATGGACCCTCGGTTCCTGGAGGAGGTCGTCGGCACCCTGTTTCCGGGAGCAGCGAATGAGGGAGTGGGCACCTTTACCAAAGAGGAGGAGCAGGAGTCCCAGCCGCTGGAAGAGGAACCACGGGTCACTGCGGGGAGTTGGAGCCCGGAATCGAGGGTCACCGAGGAAGAACTGGCCAGGGCCGTCGAGAGGATCGGAGCGCGGAAAGCTCCGGGTCCTGATGGAGTCCCGGCCCGCCTGTGGAGGGACGTCGCCGGGGTCTTGGCCCCGAGACTAATGCGTCTGTTCGACGGATGCCTGTCTCGAGGTGAATTCCCTACTTCGTGGAAGGAGGGGCGGATGGTCCTACTGCCGAAGCCGGGGCGCTCTCCGGACTCGCCTTCCGCCTTCCGGCCGGTGTGCCTTTTGGACGAGGCGGGCAAGCTGCTGGAGAGAGTGATAGCTGCCCGCCTGGAGTCGCATTTGTCCCGGAGCGTGCCCGGGTTGCACGATGGCCAGTTCGGTTTCCGGAGGGGGCGGTCTACGACCGACGCTATCGCCCGTGTCCGCTCCCTTGTCGAGGGGGCCGAGCGGCGTGGTTACGTGGCGTTGGCCGTATCGCTGGACGTGGTCAACGCCTTCAACAGCATCCCGTGTGACAGAATATGCCGGGCCCTCGAATTTCATCGCGTACCCGCGTATCTGCGGGATGTGGTCCGGGCTTTCCTCCGGGACCGGAGTATCGTCTACACCGTCTGGGGAGGGGGGGGGGGTGACCGGGAGGGCTGTACACCGCGGGGTCCCGCAAGGTTCGGTGTTGGGCCCGTTGCTGTGGAACATCGCGTACGACGCGGTACTTCGGACGCCGATGCCTCCGAACTCGGCGCTGACGTGCTACGCCGACGACACGTTGGTGCTGGTCTGGGGCACGGCATGGGGTAGAACCGTCCGCCTGGCGGAGCTGGCGGTGGCCTGCGTGGTCGCCGAAATCAAGCGATTGGGACTGAGGGTGTCCCCTGAGAAGTCCGAGGCAATGTGGTTTTGCCGCAAGGCCGATCACGGAACGCCCCCAGCGGGTTACCGCCTGAGGTTGGAAGGGACTGAGATCGGGGTCGGGACCAGCATGAAGTATCTGGGCCTGACCCTCGACAGCCACTGGACCTTCGGCGTTCACTTCGAGCGCCTGACGCCGTCTGTCGAGGCGACGGCGAACGCCTTAGGACGTCTGCTGCCTCGGCTGGGCGGGCCCGACGTCGGGGTGCGCCGGCTGTACGCCGGCGTGGTGCGATCGAAGCTCCTCTACGGGGCTCCGGTCTGGGCGGAGGACCTGATGACCAATCGTCGCAGTCTCTTAGTAGTCAGGAGACTGCACAGGACGGTGGCCATCAGGATAGCGAGGGGCTTCCGCACTATTTCGGCGGCGGCGGCGGCGGTGCTCGCCGGATTTCCCCCGTTCGAAATGCAGGCCCTGAGGTGCCGTGAGATTTATCTCCACACTCGGAGTCTGTCGGACGGGGCGGGCCCGGGGGGCGCCGACGTCGGGGTTCGGGCTCGGCGAACTTTGCTCGACAGATGGCGCGCCAGCCTCGACACGAGAGCGGGTGCGCCGGGGATAAGAGTCCTCGGGGCCGTCCTTCCAAACTGGGACGTTTGGTTGGACGGCGGCGGGCCTCCCCTGACCTACAGGGTGACGCAGGTGCTCACCGGACACGGTTGCTTCGGTGAGTATCTGCACCGAATCGGGAAGGAAGCGACCGCGCGCTGCCACCATTGCGATGCGAGTGTGGATTCGGCGCAGCACACGCTGGAATACTGCCCGGCGTGGGCGCGGCCGCGCCACGACCTCATCGTGGAAATCGGCGGGGATCTTTCGCCTCCGGTGATTTTCGAAGCACTGTTGACAAACGAGAGAAGGAGGAGGGCCGTGACCTCCTTCTGTGAACAGGTCATGCTTCGAAAAGAGGCTGCGGAGAGGGTGAGGGTGCGGTCCTCTCACCCTGAAAGGAATGACCGGCGAGGGCGCGGCAGGGGTCATGGACGCGCTTCGGTGAGAAGCACTAGGTCCGCCGCGTCCCCCGGCGGGGTACAAACTTAGGCGCTGGCAGCTCAGCGCCCCCGGGGCCGCAGAGCAGCCCGGTAGGGGAACCGGACTGCCTGGCACGGCGGCCCCGGCGACGAGGCGCGGTGTGACGTGGCCGCACACCGCTTCACTATGTGACGTATTGAGCGCGGAGGGGGGCCCGGTGTATCGCTTACACCGGTTCCCGGGCCCCTCTCGATCGCAGCCGTGACGGTCATCGTGGAGGTTTTAGTCGGTTGGAGTCCGGCACTACCACGCCGCTTTTCCCCAGAAGCGACCTGGTGTTCGCGCGGATTTCCTCCACGTTAAACAAAAAAAAAAAAAAAAAAAAAAAGATGATGCGTTACGTATGCCTTGTTCTACGTTTGTAAAGATTCATGTCAGCGCTGCGTTGGAGATAATCTTTGGAATCAGTCGATTAATCTTTGGAAAACGATACCAAGCCAAGAACTACGCAACAGTCCAGTTTGGATCAACAAAAGCCCCTAAGATCATTTTGGATGATCTACACTGGACTGCACTATTAATTTATAACATTTAAGCCATTAATTTACAATATTTACGTCATGAATTTACAACAATAAGTCACAAATACATAACATTTAAGCTATTGATTTTTACATTTATACCATTAATTCCTAACACTCAAACTATTAATTTATAACACTTAAGCTATTAATTTATAACATTTAAGCAAATAATTAACAACGATTAAACTATTAATTTATAACAATTGAAACAATAATTGGCATATTTAAAACATTAATTTATAAGAATCAAACCATTCCTCGAGGAATCAGTAAGTCTCGCGCTAATAGCCCAATACATCGATAGATTTAACGAAGAAATACGTAACCGCGATTACAACCAATTAGATCATATTATTTGCTACATAACTAATAACTGTATCACGTACAGCGATGCAGGCGGTATTGAAGAAATAAAGCCATTTTATGTTACAACTATAACGAGTAAATTTAATCGTTTAACTCGTGAAGAATTAAAAAGGTACCTGAATTCTAAATAAGCATTAAATAAGAATCTTAAATATCGCAAACAGTGATGTAGGTGTTACTCAAGAAAAAAGAACGTTTTATTTTTTAATTAGCACGAGTAAATGAACGAATATCGATAATATAATATAACGTTTAATATGAGTTTTATCTGTCTGATTATTTAATAGCTTAACTTACTTCACAGTAACGTCATCGACTGCACTTAGGCTCTTTTCCCTTTTTGTCCAAACTAATCGATAGTCGAAAACTAGTATCATGTAGGTGTGAATATAGTCTTAGTTTGTAGAAACTATTAAAATGATAAAAATGGATATCGTATTAAATCGTAAAAGATGCCTATTTACGATAAAAATTAAGAAATTGTTCAATTTGATTTTGTTACAATGGAAAAACCGTCTCCTGCTATGTCAAAAAATCGTTACCGTTTGATTAACAAACCGACGCCTTGTTATGTTATATAAGGAACACGGAGGTCGCGCGCGAGCTCTTTTGTGCCTGAAATTCCGGAGAGTGAACATCGAAGAAGAACATAAATATCAGGCAAGTAAGAAAAAATATCAAACAACAACATTGTAACTAGTAATTTATAACGTCTAAACCATTAATTTACAACACTTAAGCTATTAATTTATAACATTCAAGCCATTAATTTATAACATTTAAGGAATTAATTTATAACGTCTAAACTATTAATTTATAACATTTATGCTATTAATTTATAACATTTAAGCCATTAATTTCTAACTTTTGAACTGTTATTATATACATTTAGCCATTAATTTATAACATTTAAACTATTAATTTATATCATCTAAGCCATTAAATTATAACATTCAAGCTATTAATTTATAACATTTAAACTGTTAATTTATAACATTTAAACCATTAATTTACAGCATTTAATGTGTTATTTTATACATTTAAGCCATTAATTTATAACAATTAATCTATTAATTTATAACATTTAAGCCATTAATTTCTAACTTTTGAACTGTTATTTTATACATTTAGCCATTAATTTATAACATTTAAACTATTAATTTATATCATCTAAGCCATTAAATTATAACATTTAAGCTATTAATTTACAACATCTAAGCCACTAATTTACAATATTTAAACTATTAATTTATATCATCTAAGCCATTAATTTATAATATTTATGCCATTAATCTAAAACAATTCCTCCATTAATTCTTAACAACTATACCAATAATTTATAACCATATTCTCCCATTAATTCAAAGTAATTGTGCTCTTAATTTATAACAGTTGTACCATTAATCGGAAGCAACTCTACATTCATTGATTTAAATCAGTACCATCAATGTGAGTGAATTAATGATTTATATTGTATTATTTTATTAACGAAATCTTTCAGGTCCCTGGATTGCTATTTTATTTCTATATAGCATTATTTTTTAATTTTAAATACAGTACTTAATTTCTCATTTCACTATTTTGTATAAAAGCAGTGGTAACGCAGAGTGTAGTTTTAAGATGTAATTTTCCATGTCTGCTAAAAACCAAGGAAACAACACCATATTCATGGAATCAAGGAAGCAAGTGTAGTTTAACCGAAGGCAACGACATCTTATCTGTAGCTGCACATGAGTCATAGGACATTTCAAATAGTGTTGTTGTTTTGCCTCGGAGTACCAAAACCGTTAGATTACAAGTAATTTAAAAACAAATAAACTCCGGACAAAACAATGCCGCCGCTACAATGTCGCTTTATTATAAAATAATTTTACATCTCTGCTTCCAATGCGTAAAAACTCATATGTAAATGGGACCCGAGCGTAGTTACCTCCTCGTGGTGGGTCCCGGTAATTGGTATCGTTTTCCAAATAATAATACACCAAGTACTATTTCGAATATTAGTATTATTATTCGAAAACGATATGAAGCTAAAAACTACTTGAATATAGTCTGGTCTTGATCACCCAAAATAGTTTTGGTGATCTAAACTGGACTGATACCCTCCCGCGTGGGCAACGTGGGACATCGTGGGACATCGCAGGACACCGTGGGATGCGAGCGTATAAGCTTTAATTAATCATAAGGTAGATACCTATGTTATGTACATTGTAAGCTCATTCTGTACAAAGATACTTATCTATCTTGGAACGACAAATAAATATCTCGTCTCTCTTGATCCCCTCGCTTACCATACTGGAAAAATTGTTCCCACGATATATCGGTTCGCGATCAGTCAGTTCTTTCAAACTGTCGCGTGGCGTACTCGCTCGCGTGTATTTCGGGTGCGTGCGGGTCAATGTGCCCTAGACAACTCTTCGGATTCGTAAGTCGCCCAAGGACAGCTCTGTCTTGGTGACTGCTCAACGTTTGCGTCGGATCACGGGAGTTGTCGTCGTGCCGGTGATGCTTGCTAATCTGTTGGGGATTCAGTCGTGGATCTGCAGTCCTGTCCGATTGGTACTTCGGTACTCGGTCAGGGACCAGCAATTTCACGTCCTCCGTAATCCTGTTCGGCCCCGCGGGAGTGGACCCAACTGTTCAGTTGAGATATTGCCTTCGTAATCCTGTTCAGCGGTCCCTCCCCGTGAGTGGACCCCACTGTTCAGTTGGGGCCTCGTGCCTTGGTAATCCTGTTCAGCGGTCCCTCCCTGTGAGTGGACCCCACTGTTCAGTTGGGGCCTCTTGCCTTCGTAATCCTGTTCAGCGGTCCCTCCCCGGGTTCCACTTGTTCAGTTGGAGTGTGTCAAGTTGCTGGCCTATGTGCTGGATCCACGGCTGAATTACTAGTGGATCACTGGCATCATCTGTCGGCGCCATCGACCGCGACTCGTGTAAGTTTCGAACGGCGAAACAGGAATCGAGTTACGGCCAATTCTTGGGCTTTCCGTTGAACCTCGGGGTTATCTCGTGTACGGGGGTACGTCGCGTAGGTTTGTTAGTTCTTTCGAGAGATCGCGATCTCGTCCGTTTCGGGACAGTGTCAGTAGCTTCATCTTCTTCTTTTCGTTCCAAGTTAGATAAATGTGTCTTTGATACCGAATGTTGCCAGTAGGGATGCGAATTATTGTATATTTGTACTGATCGATGTAATCGTTGTATGGGAGATAGATGATGCGTTACGTATGCCTTGTTCTACGTTTGTAAAGATTCATGTTAGCGCTGCGTTGGAGATATGTGTTTCGCAGTTAGACTACGAAACAACTATTTCTTTACGCAGGCCCATGGTCAAGTAGTGTCAAAACTGGACATTCTGCCAATAGGTTGAATGTCGAGATCGATGTGTAGTGTTAAATAACCCATGGGCGGGTCTCGTGCGTAGTCACCTCCTCGTGGTGAGACCTGGTAATTGGCATCGTTTTCCAAAAATTAATCAGTCGATTAATCTTTGGAAAACGATACCAAGCCAAGAACTACGCAACAGTCCAGTTTGGGTCACCAAAAGCCCCTAAGATCATTTTGGATGATCTACACTGGACTGCACTATTAATTTATAACATTTAAGCCATTAATTTACAACATTTACGTCATGAATTTACAACAATAAGTCACAAATTCATAACATTTAAGCTATTAATTTTTACATTTATACCATTAATTCCTAACACTCAATCTATTGATTTATAACACTTAAGCTATTAATTTATAACATTTAAGCAAATAATTAACAACGATTAAACTATTAATTTATAACAATTGAAACAATAATTGGCACATTTAAAACATTAATTTATAAGAATCAAACCATTCCTCGAGGAATCAGTAAGTCTCGCGCTAATAGCCCAATACATCGATAGATTTAACGAAGAAATACGTAACCGCGATTACAACCAATTAGATCATATTATTTGCTACATAACTAATAACTGTATCACGTACAGCGATGCAGGCGGTATTGAAGAAATAAAGCCATTTTATGTTACAACTATAACGAGTAAGTTTAATCGTTTAACTTGTGAAGAATTAAAAAGGTACCTGACTTCTAAATAAGCATTAAATAAGAATCTTAAATATCGCAAACAGTGATGTAGGTGTTACTCAAGAAAAAAGAACGTTTTATTTTTTAATTAGCACGAGTAAATGAACGAATATCGATAATATAATATAACGCTTAATATGAATTTTATCTGTCTGATTATTTAATAGCTTAACTTATTTCACAGTAACGTCATCGACTGCCCTTAGGCTCTTTTCCCTTTTTGAACAAACTAATCGATAGTCGAAAACTAGTATCATGTAGGTGTGAATTTAGTCTTAGTTTGTAGAAACTATTAAAATGATAAAAATGGATATCGTATTAAATCGTAAAGGATGCCAATTTACGATAAAAATTAAGAAATCGTTCAATTTGATTTTGTTACAATGGAAAAACCGTCTCCTGCTATGTCAAAAAATCGTTACCGTTTGATTAACAAACCGACGCCTTGTTAAGTTATATAAGGAACACGGAAGTCTCGCGCGAGCTCTTTTGTGCCTGAAATTCCGGAGAGTGAACATCGAAGAAGAACATAAATATCAGGTAAGTAAGAAAAAATATCGAACAACAACATTGTAACTAGTAATTTATAACGTCTAAACCATTAATTTACAACACTTAAGCTATTAATTTATAACATTCAAGCCATTAATTTATAACATTTAAGGAATTAATTTATAACGTCTAAACTATTAATTTATAACATTTATGCTATTAATTTATAACATTTAAGCCATTAATTTCTAACTTTTGAACTGTTATTTTATACATTTAGCCATTAATTTATAACATTTAAACTATTAATTTATATCATCTAAGCCATTAAATTATAACATTCAAGCTATTAATTTATAACATTTAAACTGTTAATTTATAACATTTAAACCATTAATTTACAGCATTTAAAGTGTTATTTTACACATTTAAGCCATTAATTTATAACATTTAAGCAATTAATTTATAACATTTAAACTATTAATTTCTAACATTTAAGCCATTAATTTCTAACATTTAAGCAATTAATTGACAACATCTGAGCCACTAATTTACAACCTTTAAACTGTTGTTTTATACATTTAAGCTATTATTTTATAACATTTAAGCTATTAATTAACAACATCTAAGCCATTAATTTACAACATTTAATGTGTTATTTTATACATTTAAGCTATTAATTTATAACATTTAAGCTATTAATTTATAACATTTAAGCCATTAATTTCTAACTTTTGAACTGTTATTTTATACATTTAGCCATTAATTTATAACATTTAAACTATTAATTTATATCATCTAAGCCATTAAATTATAACATTCAAGCTATTAATTTACAACATCTAAGCCACTAATTTACAATATTTAAACTATTAATTTATATCATCTAAGCCATTAATTTATAATATTTAAGCCATTAATCTAAAACAATTCCTGCATTAATTCTTAACAACTATATCAACAATTTATAACCATATTCTCCCATTAATTCAAAGTAATTGTGCTCTTAATTTATAACAGTTGTACCATTAATCGGAAGCAACTCTACATTCATTGATTTAAATCAGTACCATCAATGTGAGTGAATTAATGATTTTTATTGTATTATTTTATTAACGAAATCTTTCAGGTCCCTGGATTGCTATTTTATTTCTATATAGCATTATTTTTTAATTTTAAATACAGTACTTAATTTCTCATTTCACTATTTTGTATAAAAGCAGTGGTAACGCAGAGTGTAGTTTTAAGATGTAATTTTCCATGTCTGCTAAAAACCAAGGAAACAACACCATATTCATGGAATCAAGGAAGCAAGTGTAGTTTAACCGAAGGCAACGACATCTTATCTGTAGCTGCACATGAGTCATAGGACATTTCAAATAGTGTTGTTGTTTTGCCTCTGAGTACCAAAACCGTTAGATTACAAGTAATTTAAAAACAAATAAACTCCGGACAAAACAATGCCGCCGCTACAATGTCGCTTTATTATAAAATAATTTTACATCTCTGCTTCCAATGCGTAAAAACTCATATGTAAATGGGACCCGAGCGTAGTTACCTCCTCGTGGTGGGTCCCGGTAATTGGTATCGTTTCCCAAATAATAATACACCAAGTACTATTTCGAATATTAGTATTATTATTCGAAAACGATATCAAGCTAAAAACTACTTGAATATAGTCTGGTCTTGATCACCCAAAATAGTTTTGGTGATCTAAACTGGACTAATACCCCCCCGCGGGGGCAACGTGGGACATCGTGGGACATCGCAGGACACCGTGGGATGCGAGCGTATTAGCTTTAATTAATCATAAGATAGATACCTATGTTATGTACATTGTAAGCTCATTCTGTACAAAGATACTTATCTATCTTGGAACGACAAATAAAGATCTCGTCTCTCTTGATCCCCTCGCTTACCATACTGGAAAAATTGTTCCCACGACATATCGGTTCGCGATCACTCAGTTCTTTCAAACTGTCGCGTGGCGTACTCGCTCGCGTGTATTTCGGGTGCGTGCGGGTCAATGTGCTCTAGACAACTCTTCGGATTCGTAAGTCGCCCAAGGACAGCTCTGTCTTGGTGACTGCTCAACGTTTGCATCGGATCACGGGAGTTGTCGTCGTGCCGGTGATGCTTGCTAATCTGTTGGGGATTCAGTCGTGGATCTGCAGTCCTGTCCGATTGGTACTTCGGTACTCGGTCAGGGACCAGCAATTTCACGTCCTCCGTAATCCTGTTCGGCCCCGCGGGAGTGGACCCCACTGTTCAGTTGAGGTATTGCCTTCGTAATCCTGTTCAGCGGTCCCTCCCCGTGAGTGGACCCCACTGTTCAGTTGGGGCCTCGTGCCTTGGTAATCCTGTTCAGCGGTCCCTCCCTGTGAGTGGACCCCACTGTTCAGTTGGGGCCTCTTGCCTTCGTAATCCTGTTCAGCGGTCCCTCCCCGGGTTCCACTTGTTCAGTTGGAGTGTGTCAAGTTGCTGGCCTATGTGCTGGATCCACGGCTGAATTACTAGTGGATCACTGGCATCATCTGTCGGCGCCATCGACCGCGACTCGTGTAAGTTTCGAACGGCGAAACAGGAATCGAGTTACGGCCAATTCTTGGGCTTTCCGTTGAACCTCGGGGTTATCTCGTGTACGGGGGTACGTCGCGTAGGTTTGTTAGTTCTTTCGAGAGATCGCGATCTCGTCCGTTTCGGGACAGTGTCAGTAGCTTCATCTTCTTCTTTTCGTTCCAAGTTAGATAAATGTGTCTTTGATACCGAATGTTGCCAGTAGGGATGCGAATTATTGTATATTTGTACTGATCGATGTAATCGTTGTATGGGAGATAGATGATGCGTTACGTATGCCTTGTTCTACGTTTGTAAAGATTCATGTTAGCGCTGCGTTGGAGATATGTGTTTCGCAGTTAGACTACGAAACAACTATTTCTTTACGCAGACCCATGGTCAAGTAGTGTCAAAACTGGACATTCTGCCAATAGGTTGAATGTCGAGATCGATGTGTAGTGTTAAATAACCCATGGGCGGGTCTCGTGCGTAGTCACCTCCTCGTGGTGAGACCTGGTAATTGGCATCGTTTTCCAAAAATTAATCAGTCGATTAATCTTTGGAAAACGATACCAAGCCAAGAACTACGCAACAGTCCAGTTTGGGTCACCAAAAGCCCCTAAGATCATTTTGGATGATCTACACTGGACTGCACTATTAATTTATAACATTTAAGCCATTAATTTACAACATTTACGTCATGAATTTACAACAATAAGTCACAAATTCATAACACTTAAGCTATTAATTTTTACATTTATACCATTAATTCCTAACACTCAAACTATTAATTTATAACACTTAAGCTATTAATTTATAACATTTAAGCAAATAATTAACAACGATTAAACTATTAATTTATAACAATTGAAACAATAATTGGCACATTTAAAACATTAATTTATAAGAATCAAACCATTCCTCGAGGAATCAGTAAGTCTCGCGCTAATAGCCCAATACATCGATAGATTTAACGAAGAAATACGTAACCGCGATTACAACCAATTAGATCATATTATTTGCTACATAATTAATAACTGTATCACGTACAGCGATGCAGGCGGTATTGAAGAAATAAAGCCATTTTATGTTACAACTATAACGAGTAAATTTAATCGTTTAACTTGAGAAGAATTAAAAAGGTACCTGACTTCTAAATAAGCATTAAATAAGAATCTTAAATATCGCAAACAGTGATGTAGGTGTTACTCAAGAAAAAAGAACATTTTATTTTTTAATTAGCACGAGTAAATTTACGAATATCGATAATGTAATATAACGCTTAATATGAATTTTATCTGTCTGATTATTTAATAGCTTAACTTATTTCACAGTAACGTCATCGACTGCCCTTAGGCTCTTTTCCCTTTTTGTCCAAACTAATCGATAGTCGAAAACTAGTATCATGGAGGTGTGAATTTAGTCTTAGTTTGTAGAAACTATTAAAATGATAAAAATGGATATCGTATTAAATCGTAAAAGATGCCAATTTACGATAAAAATTAAGAAATCGTTCAATTTGATTTTGTTACAATGGAAAAACCGTCTCCTGCTATGTCAAAAAATCGTTACCGTTTGATTAACAAACCGACGCCTTGTTAAGTTATATAAGGAACACGGAAGTCGCGCGCGAGCACTTTTGTGCCTGAAATTCCGGAGAGTGAACATCGAAGAAGAACATAAATATCAGGTAAGTAAGAAAAAATATCAAACAACAACATTGTAACTAGTAATTTATAACGTCTAAACCATTAATTTACAACACTTAAGCTATTAATTTAAAACATTCAAGCCATTAATTTATAACATTTAAGGAATTAATTTATAACGTCTAAACTATTAATTTATAACATTTATGCTATTAATTTATAACATTTAAGCCATTAATTTCTAACTTTTGAACTGTTATTTTATACATTTAGCCATTAATTTATAACATTTAAGCTATTAATTTATATCATCTAAGCCATTAAATTATAACATTCAAGCTATTAATTTATAACATTTAAACTGTTAATTTATAACATTTAAACCATTAATTTACAGCATTTAAAGTGTTATTTTATACATTTAAGCTATTAATTTATAACATTTAAGCTATTAATTTATAACATTTAAGGCATTAATTTCTAACTTCTGAACTGTTATTTTATACATTTAGCCATTAATTTATAACATTTAAACTATTAATTTATATCATCTAAGCCATTAGATTCTAACATTTAAGCTATTAATTTACAACATCTAAGCCACTAATTTACAATATTTAAACTATTAATTTATATCATCTAAGCCATTAATTTATAATATTTAAGCCATTAATCTAAAACAATTCCTCCATTAATTCTTAATAACTATACCAATAATGTATAACCATATTCTCCCATTAATTCAAAGTAATTGTGCTCTTAATTTATAACAGTTGTACCATTGATAGGAAGCAACTCTACATTCATTGATTTAAATCAGTACCATCAATTTGTAGTGAGTGAATTAATGATTTATATTGTTTTATTTTATTATCGAAATCTTTCAGGTCCCTGGATTGCTATTTTATTTCTATATAGCATTATTTTTTAATTTTAAATACAGTACTTAATTTCTCATTTCACTATTTTGTATAAAAGCAGTGGTAACGCAGAGTGTAATTTTAAGATGTAATTTTCCATGTCTGCTAAAAACCAAGGAAACAACACCATATTCATGGAATCAAGGAAGCAAGTGTAGTTTAACCGAAGGCAACGACATCTTATCTGTAGCTGCACATGAGTCATAGGACATTTCAAATAGTGTTGTTGTTTTGCCTCGGAGTACCAAAACCGTTAGATTACAAGTAATTTAAAAACAAATAAACTCCGGACAAAACAATGCCGCCGCTACAATGTCGCTTTATTATAAAATAATTTTACATCTCTGCTTCCAATGCGTAAAAACTCATATGTAAATGGGACCCGAGCGTAGTTACCTCCTCGTGGTGGGTCCCGGTAATTGGTATCGTTTTCCAAATTATAATACACCAAGTACTATTTCGAATATTAGTATTATTATTCGAAAACGATATCAAGCTAAAAACTGCTTGAATATAGTCTGGTCTTGATCACCCAAAATAGTTTTGGTGATCTAAACTGGACTAATACCCCCCCGCGGGGGCAACGTGGGACATCGTGGGACATCGCAGGACACCGTGGGATGCGAGCGTATTAGCTTTAATTAATCATAAGATAGATACCTATGTTATGTACATTGTAAGCTCATTCTGTACAAAGATACTTATCTATCTTGGAACGACAAATAAAGATCTCGTCTCTCTTGATCCCCTCGCTTACCATACTGGAAAAATTGTTCCCACGATATATCGGTTCGCGATCACTCAGTTCTTTCAAACTGTCGCGTGGCGTACTCGCTCGCGTGTATTTCGGGTGCGTGCGGGTCAATGTGCTCTAGACAACTCTTCGGATTCGTAAGTCGCCCAAGGACAGCTCTGTCTTGGTGACTGCTCAACGTTTGCATCGGATCACGGGAGTTGTCGTCGTGCCGGTGATGCTTGCTAATCTGTTGGGGATTCAGTCGTGGATCTGCAGTCCTGTCCGATTGGTACTTCGGTACTCGGTCAGGGATCAGCAATTTCACGTCCTCCGTAATCCTGTTCGGCCCCGCGGGAGTGGACCCCACTGTTCAGTTGAGGTATTGCCTTCGTAATCCTGTTCAGCGGTCCCTCCCCGTGAGTGGACCCCACTGTTCAGTTGGGGCCTCGTGCCTTGGTAATCCTGTTCAGCGGTCCCTCCCTGTGAGTGGACCCCACTGTTCAGTTGGGGCCTCTTGCCTTCGTAATCCTGTTCAGCGGTCCCTCCCCGGGTTCCACTTGTTCAGTTGGAGTGTGTCAAGTTGCTGGCCTATGTGCTGTATCCACGGCTGAATTACTAGTGGATCACTGGCATCATCTGTCGGCGCCATCGACCGCGACTCGTGTAAGTTTCGAACGGCGAAACAGGAATCGAGTTACGGCCAATTCTTGGGCTTTCCGTTGAACCTCGGGGTTATCTCGTGTACGGGGGTACGTCGCGTAGGTTTGTTAGTTCTTTCGAGAGATCGCGATCTCGTCCGTTTCGGGACAGTGTCAGTAGTTTCATCTTCTTCTTTTCGCTCCAAGTTAGATAAATGTGTCTTTGATACCGAATGTTGCCAGTAGGGATGCGAATTATTGTTTATTTGTACTGATCGATGTAATCGTTGTGTGGGAGATAGATGATGCGTTACGTATGCCTTGTTCTACGTTTGTAAAGATTCATGTTAGCGCTGCGTTGGAGATATGTGTTTCGCAGTTAGACTACGAAACAACAATTTCTTTACGCAGGCCCATGGTCAAGTAGTGTCAAAACTGGACATTCTGCCAATAGGTTGAATGTCGAGATCGATGTGTAGTGTTAAATAACCCATGGGCGGGTCTCGTGTGTAGTCACCTCCTCGTGGTGAGACCTGGTAATTGGCATCGTTTTCCAAAAATTAATCAGACGATTAATCTTTGGAAAACGATACCAAGCCAAGAACTAAGCAACAGTCCAGTTTGGATCAACAAAAGTCCCTAAGATCATTTTGGATGATCTACACTGGACTGCACTATTAATTTATAACATTTAAGCCATTAATTTACAATATTTACGTCATGAATTTACAACAATAAGTCACAAATTCATAACATTTAATCTATTAATTTTTACATTTATACCATTAATTCCTAACACTCAAACTATTAATTTATAACACTTAAGCTTTTAATTTATAACATTCAAGCAAATAATTAACAACGATTAAACTATTAATTTATAGCAATTGAAACAATAATTGGCACATTTAAAACATTAATTTATAAGAATCAAACCATTCCTCGAGGAATCAGTAAGTCTCGCGCTAATAGCCCAATACATCGATAGATTTAACGAAGAAATACGTAACCGCGATTACAACCAATTAGATCATATTATTTGCTACATAATTAATAACTGTATCACGTACAGCGATGCAGGCGGTATTGAAGAAATAAAGCCATTTTATGTTACAACTATAACGAGTAAATTTAATCGTTTAACTTGTGAAGAATTAAAAAGGTACCTGACTTCTAAATAAGCATTAAATAAGAATCTTAAATATCGCAAACAGTGATGTAGGTGTTACTCAAGAAAAAAGAACGTTTTATTTTTTAATTAGCACGAGTAAATGAACGAATATCGATAATATAATATAACGCTTAATATGAATTTTATCTGTCTGATTATTTAATAGCTTAACTTATTTCACAGTAACGTCATCGACTGCCCTTAGGCTCTTTTCCCTTTTTGCCCAAACTAATCGATACTCGAAAACTAGTATCATGTAGGTGTGAATATAGTCTTAGTTTGTAGAAACTATTAAAATGATAAAAATGGATATCGTATTAAATCGTAAAAGATGCCAATTTACGATAAAAATTAAGAAATCGTTCAATTTGATTTTGTTACAATGGAAAAACCGTCTCCTGCTATGTCAAAAAATCGTTACCGTTTGATTAACAAACCGACGCCTTGTTAAGTTATATAAGGAACACGGAAGTCGCGCGCGAGCTCTTTTGTGCCTGAAATTCCGGAGAGTGAACATCGAAGAAGAACATAAATATCAGGTAAGTAAGAAAAAATATCAAACAACAACATTGTAACTAGTAATTTATAACGTCTAAACCATTAATTTACAACACTTAAGCTATTAATTTATAACATTCAAGCCATTAATTTATAACATTTAAGGAATTAATTTATAACGTCTAAACTATTAATTTATAACATTTATGCTATTAATTTATAACATTTAAGCCATTAATTTCTAACTTTTGAACTGTTATTTTATACATTTAGCCATTAATTTATAACATTTAAACTATTAATTTATATCATCTAAGCCATTAAATTATAACATTCAAACTATTAATTTATAACATTTAAACTGTTAATTTATAACATTTAAACCATTAATTTACAGCATTTAAAGTGTTATTTTATACATTTAAGCCATTAATTTATAACATTTAAGCTATTAATTTATAACATTTAAGCCATTAATTTCTAACTTTTGAACTGTTATTTTATACATTTTGCCAATAATTTATAACATTTAAACTATTAATTTATATCATCTAAGCCATTAAATTATAACATTTAAGCTATTAATTTACAACATCTAAGCCACTAATTTACAATATTTAAACTATTAATTTATATCATCTAAGCCATTAATTTATAATATTTAAGCCATTAATCTAAAACAATTCCTCCACTAATTCTTAACAACTATACCAACAATTTATAACCATATTCTCCCATTAATTCAAAGTAATTGTGCTCTTAATTTATAACAGTTGTACCATTAATCGGAAGCAACTCTACATTCATTGATTTAAATCAGTACCATCAATGTGAGTGAATTAATGATTTATATTGTATTATTTTATTAACGAAATCATTCAGGTCCCTGGATTGCTATTTTATTTCTATATAGCATTATTTTTTAATTTTAAATACAGTACTTAATTTCTCATTTCACTATTTTGTATAAAAGCAGTGGTAACGCAGAGTGTAATTTTAAGATGTAATTTTCCATGTCTGCTAAAAACCAAGGAAACAACACCATATTCATGGAATCAAGGAAGCAAGTGTAGTTTAACCGAAGGCAACGACATCTTATCTGTAGCTGCACATGAGTCATAGGACATTTCAAATAGTGTTGTTGTTTTGCCTCGGAGTACCAAAACCGTTAGATTACAAGTAATTTAAAAACAAATAAACTCCGGACAAAACAATGCCGCCGCTACAATGTCGCTTTATTATAAAATAATTTTACATCTCTGCTTCCAATGCGTAAAAACTCATATGTAAATGGGACCCGAGCGTAGTTACCTCCTCGTGGTGGGTCCCGGTAATTGGTATCGTTTTCCAAATTATAATACACCAAGTACTATTTCGAATATTAGTATTATTATTCGAAAACGATATCAAGCTAAAAACTGCTTGAATATAGTCTGGTCTTGATCACCCAAAATAGTTTTGGTGATCTAAACTGGACTAATACCCCCCCGCGGGGGCAACGTGGGACATCGTGGGACATCGCAGGACACCGTGGGATGCGAGCGTATTAGCTTTAATTAATCATAAGATAGATACCTATGTTATGTACATTGTAAGCTCATTCTGTACAAAGATACTTATCTATCTTGGAACGACAAATAAAGATCTCGTCTCTCTTGATCCCCTCGCTTACCATACTGGAAAAATTGTTCCCACGATATATCGGTTCGCGATCACTCAGTTCTTTCAAACTGTCGCGTGGCGTACTCGCTCGCGTGTATTTCGGGTGCGTGCGGGTCAATGTGCTCTAGACAACTCTTCGGATTCGTAAGTCGCCCAAGGACAGCTCTGTCTTGGTGACTGCTCAACGTTTGCATCGGATCACGGGAGTTGTCGTCGTGCCGGTGATGCTTGCTAATCTGTTGGGGATTCAGTCGTGGATCTGCAGTCCTGTCCGATTGGTACTTCGGTACTCGGTCAGGGACCAGCAATTTCACGTCCTCCGTAATCCTGTTCGGCCCCGCGGGAGTGGACCCCACTGTTCAGTTGAGGTATTGCCTTCGTAATCCTGTTCAGCGGTCCCTCCCCGTGAGTGGACCCCTCTGTTCAGTTGGGGCCTCGTGCCTTGGTAATCCTGTTCAGCGGTCCCTCCCTGTGAGTGGACCCCACTGTTCAGTTGGGGCCTCTTGCCTTCGTAATCCTGTTCAGCGGTCCCTCCCCGGGTTCCACTTGTTCAGTTGGAGTGTGTCAAGTTGCTGGCCTATGTGCTGGATCCACGGCTGAATTACTAGTGGATCACTGGCATCATCTGTCGGCGCCATCGACCGCGACTCGAGTAAGTTTCGAACGGCGAAACAGGAATCGAGTTACGGCCAATACTTGGGCTTTCCGTTGAACCTCGGGGTTATCTCGTGTACGGGGGTACGTCGCGTAGGTTTGTTAGTTCTTTCGAGAGATCGCGATCTCGTCCGTTTCGGGACAGTGTCAGTAGCTTCATCTTCTTCTTTTCGCTCCAAGTTAGATAAATGTGTCTTTGATACCGAATGTTGCCAGTAGGGATGCGAATTATTGTTTATTTGTACTGATCGATGTAATCGTTGTGTGGGAGATAGATGATGCGTTACGTATGCCTTGTTCTACGTTTGTAAAGATTCATGTTAGCGCTGCGTTGGAGATATGTGTTTCGCAGTTAGACTACGAAACAACTATTTCTTTACGCAGGCCCATGGTCAAGTAGTGTCAAAACTGGACATTCTGCCAATAGGTTGAATGTCGAGATCGATGTGTAGTGTTAAATAACCCATGGGCGGGTCTCGTGCGTAGTCACCTCCTCGTGGTGAGACCTGGTAATTGGCATCGTTTTCCAAAAATTAATCAGTCGATTAATCTTTGGAAAACGATACCAAGCCAAGAACTACGCAACAGTCCAGTTTGGATCAACAAAAGCCCCTAAGATCATTTTGGATGATCTACACTGGACTGCACTATTAATTTATAACATTTAAGCCATTAATTTACAATATTTACGTCATGAATTTACAACAATAAGTCACAAATTCATAACATTTAATCTATTAATTTTTACATTTATACCATTAATTCCTAACACTCAAACTATTAATTTATAACACTTAAGCTTTTAATTTATAACATTTAAGCAAATAATTAACAACGATTAAACTATTAATTTATAGCAATTGAAACAATAATTGGCACATTTAAAACATTAATTTATAAGAATCAAACCATTCCTCGAGGAATCAGTAAGTCTCGCGCTAATAGCCCAATACATCGATAGATTTAACGAAGAAATACGTAACCGCGATTACAACCAATTAGATCATATTATTTGCTACATAATTAATAACTGTATCACGTACAGCGATGCAGGCGGTATTGAAGAAATAAAGCCATTTTATGTTACAACTATAACGAGTAAATTTAATCGTTTAACTTGTGAAGAATTAAAAAGGTACCTGACTTCTAAATAAGCATTAAATGAGAATCTTAAATATCGCAAACAGTGATGTAGGTGTTACTCAAGAAAAAAGAACGTTTTATTTTTTAATTAGCACGAGTAAATGAACGAATATCGATAATATAATATAACGCTTAATATGAATTTTATCTGTCTGATTATTTAATAGCTTAACTTATTTCACAGTAACGTCATCGACTGCCCTTAGGCTCTTTTCCCTTTTTGCCCAAACTAATCGATACTCGAAAACTAGTATCATGTAGGTGTGAATATAGTCTTAGTTTGTAGAAACTATTAAAATGATAAAAATGGATATCGTATTAAATCGTAAAAGATGCCAATTTACGATAAAAATTAAGAAATCGTTCAATTTGATTTTGTTACAATGGAAAAACCGTCTCCTGCTATGTCAAAAAATCGTTACCGTTTGATTAACAAACCGACGCCTTGTTAAGTTATATAAGGAACACGGAAGTCGCGCGCGAGCTCTTTTGTGCCTGAAATTCCGGAGAGTGAACATCGAAGAAGAACATAAATATCAGGTAAGTAAGAAAAAATATCAAACAACAACATTGTAACTAGTAATTTATAACGTCTAAACCATTAATTTACAACTCTTAAGCTATTAATTTATAACATTCAAGCCATTAATTTATAACATTTAAGGAATTAATTTATAACGTCTAAACTATTAATTTATAACATTTATGCTATTAATTTATAACATTTAAGCCATTAATTTCTAACTTTTGAACTGTTATTTTATACATTTAGCCATTAATTTATAACATTTAAACTATTAATTTATATCATCTAAGCCATTAAATTATAACATTCAAGCTATTAATTTATAACATTTAAACTGTTAATTTATAACATTTAAACCATTAATTTACAGCATTTAAAGTGTTATTTTATACATTTAAGCCATTAATTTATAACATTTAAGCTATTAATTTATAACATTTAAGCCATTAATTTCTAACTTTTGAACTGTTATTTTATACATTTTGCCAATAATTTATAACATTTAAACTATTAATTTATATCATCTAAGCCATTAAATTATAACATTTAAGCTATTAATTTACAACATCTAAGCCACTAATTTACAATATTTAAACTATTAATTTATATCATCTAAGCCATTAATTTATAATATTTAAGCCATTAATCTAAAACAATTCCTCCACTAATTCTTAACAACTATACCAACAATTTATAACCATATTCTCCCATTAATTCAAAGTAATTGTGCTCTTAATTTATAACAGTTGTACCATTAATCGGAAGCAACTCTACATTCATTGATTTAAATCAGTACCATCAATGTGAGTGAATTAATGATTTATATTGTATTATTTTATTAACGAAATCATTCAGGTCCCTGGATTGCTATTTTATTTCTATATAGCATTATTTTTTAATTTTAAATACAGTACTTAATTTCTCATTTCACTATTTTGTATAAAAGCAGTGGTAACGCAGAGTGTAATTTTAAGATGTAATTTTCCATGTCTGCTAAAAACCAAGGAAACAACACCATATTCATGGAATCAAGGAAGCAAGTGTAGTTTAACCGAAGGCAACGACATCTTATCTGTAGCTGCACATGAGTCATAGGACATTTCAAATAGTGTTGTTGTTTTGCCTCGGAGTACCAAAACCGTTAGATTACAAGTAATTTAAAAACAAATAAACTCCGGACAAAACAATGCCGCCGCTACAATGTCGCTTTATTATAAAATAATTTTACATCTCTGTTACGTCGCCTAAAACATCTGCGCTGCAGCTCTCGCGACCGGCCAGCCGACGGCCTGCGTAACGTCATTTCGACCCTCAATAAACCTGAGGACCAACCATAACTTTCTCTTGCATTGTGTACACATGTATCTGCATTCCATCCGTCGTCCTGAAAGCTTTCTTAAGGCTAGAAATATTTGCGACGCACATCTGGTTTTTAGAGAGGTCCTTGGGTTTATTAGGCGCAATTAAAAACACGGAGAAAACGGGTACGCGCCCATTAGGAAAAATCGAACATCTGTCTAATAGAACAGGCTGGGTTTTCCCATGCACAAGGTCACTCACGAACCACGTTGGTCGGAGGTTTCCTACTCGTCACTTCTCCTACGACTCTCGGAGAGTCAAGTCGCAGACTTCTCCTGCTACATCAGGAGGGTCAACTCAACTTACTTCTTCTACATACGACAACGTCGAAGTCTAACATCAAAATCTAGTGTCTATCAAGTATCCTCTAGTGCTACGTCCACTAACATACGAAATTCGATTGTACGAACCTTGCTCTATTAGTCATATCTATCTCATATTCGTGCGACAAGGTGTTATCGACGATTTGTATCTACTCAACAGTGTAGTTTAAGTGTTGGAAATATATATTTTATAATTCTGTGAATCACAGTGTTATATAAACTTAATCACCCCTATTATCTTAACGGAAATCAGGGGATCGATCAACTCGTGGTGTCGATTAGTATAATCGTAACGGGAATTTACGACTCCCGTTGACGTCTCTCCTCGCGATTGCGTCTCCCCGCGATTGGTCGAAATAACATGGTCCTTCGAGCCGGATTTTGCGCCATTAGAAAGTGCATTGACCAGTGACTATACAGTGTCGCGTGAAATCCACATTCCAACGACTTAGGCAACTAGCCAAAGGAGCTGCCATCGGAAAGGAACTCGTTCCTCGCTCAGCACATACGCGAGCCCACACCGCACTGTAACGAGTAGCTACCGATTCCTAGATCAACGTCCATTTGATTAAGGTAAACTCGTTCCTGCCATTAAACTCAAATATGGCCCACGCTGAACCGATCAGCACACTGCGGCGGAGACGAAGCATCTTAGACCGCCGACTCGCGACCACGAAGCGTCAACTCGACGAATATGAAGCGTCTGGACGGGTAGAAAAGAACTCCCTCATAGCATGCCGTAACTTCTTCGACGAGAATTGAAGGAAGATAATCGAGGTTCAGGACGAGCTGGAAGCGTTAGATGAGGGGGAAATTGCTCATGCAGACTCTTTATTGCGAGAGCATCTTAAGATTGACGTACGGATCCTGGACCTCTTTGACCTACTACCATCAACAACCCCTTCGACATTAAAAGCACGCGATTCATGCGTGAAACGCCAGCCGACGGAGAATATCGCGTCGAACCTAGCGCCGATACCGTCGCCTGACATGCGGAGCTCATCGCGTGATACTCACAACGTGTCCCCCATACGCGACCTGACGACGACCACGTTCACATCGTCAGCATCACAACAATCTGATTCAACGACACAAAACGCCTTGAATCAGCAAACCGCTCAAGATACTCTGGACCAGAAGGAACTCAATCCCGTCCAGGACAACAGCGGCCATACTCCGCCGGCAGAAAACAACGCGTCGAATCCAACGTCGATATCGTCGCCTGACACGCGGATCTCATCGCCTAATCCGCGCGGCACATTGCGTGAAACTCGCACCTCATCGCCTACACGCGTCCTGAAGACAACACTTCACGATTCTCTGGATCAACAGAGAGAGAAAACCTCACCAGGCGACAAGATGTCGCAAACATTCTTTCCGAAGCTGTTACAGGATGGGCGATGCCCTGCAACTGTAATTCAAAACGACGAGAGTAGCGGGTCAAATCCCGTCAAGGATACCGAAGCCAATCTAGAAGCGAAACCTACAGAAGACTCTCCGAAATTCACGATGATAGAATTATCTGGGAACAGACGTTCCTTTATCAACACTTCGACGGTTAATAACCTGTTCTGCATACCGTCACACGCAACATTTGGCATAAACATCGTATCGGAGACTCTCATTCATTCTCCGGGACATTCCGTGAAGAGTCCTCACTCTCCATGGCCGACAGGGGCCACAGCTGCGAATAACCCGAAGCGAAATAATATCTACGTTATTGCTACCGTGAATAATTACGTAATTGATATTGATAGTTTTCAGAACACTCCTTCGGATCCCAATACCCGGCCAGAGAGCGCTGCCTCGAACAAGTCTCTGATTTTGCCTTTTGCGGATAATTGGTCCACGCCGGTCCAACCACCACGCATCATCAAGACGGCGCGACACGAATGGGTCAGCGGGGGGAGTCCTGTTCCCCAACCAACCATAGATCTTCTTCACGTTTCCACAACGCATCTACATGCGAATTTCACTTTCCGTTGTGAAATCGGAGAGATGTATAACGACACCTCCTGGGACGAGGTGTTCCACGACACTTCATGGGCCGAGCTGTTTCACGACACGTCCTGGTTCGTGAACTTCAACAGAAACTATCTAGGCAATGCCGAGGACCACGACGATCCAGAACGCAAGGAAGACAACATATCCTCAACGCAACGGCCTCTCGGCCGTATTATCGAATACATTCTGGCGGAGACGGCCTCATCCAGACAATCACAATCCACACGACAACGAGCCTCGCGGATCGAGGTGCCACGCAGCACGTCCTACGCTCGAGCTGACCCCATCCAGCAGACCACGGACAATCAGCAATCAACAAAGAGTTGGGCGGCAGCTCCAAGTAACTCTACCTACCAGAAATTTTGATCGGTACCCTCTCAACGGAGGGAGGATGTTACGTCGCCTAAAACATCTGCGCTGCAGCTCTCGCGACCGGCCAGCCGACGGCCTGCGTAACGTCATTTCGACCCTCAATAAACCTGAGGACCAACCATAACTTTCTCTTGCATTGTGTACACATGTATCTGCATTCCATCCGTCGTCCTGAAAGCTTTCTTAAGGCTAGAAATATTTGCGACGCACATCTGGTTTTTAGAGAGGTCCTTGGGTTTATTAGGCGCAATTAAAAACACGGAGAAAGCGGGTACGCGCCCATTAGGAAAAATCGAACATCTGTCTAATAGAACAGGCTGGGTTTTCCCATGCACAAGGTCACTCACGAATCACGTTGGTCGGAGGTTTCCTACTCGTCACTTCTCCTACGACTCTCGGAGAGTCAAGTCGCAGACTTCTCCTGCTACATCAGGAGGGTCAAGTCAACTTACTTCTTCTACATACGACAACGTCGAAGTCTAACATCAAAATCTAGTGTCTATCAAGTATCCTCTAGTGCTACGTCCACTAACATACGAAATTCGATTGTACGAACCTTGCTCTATTAGTCATATCTATCTCATATTCGTGCGACAAGGTGTTATCGACGATTTGTATCTACTCAACAGTGTAGTTTAAGTGTTGGAAATGTATATTTTATAATTCTGTGAATCACAGTGTTATATAAACTTAATCACCCCTATTATCTTAACGGAAATCAGGGGATCGATCAACTCGTGGTGTCGATTAGTATAATCGTAACGGGAATTTACGACTCCCGTTGACGTCTCTCCTCGCGATTGCGTCTCCTCGCGATTGGTCGAAATAACAATCTCTGCTTCCAATGCGTAAAAACTCATATGTAAATGGGACCCGAGCGTAGTTACCTCCTCGTGGTGGGTCCCGGTAATTGGTATCGTTTTCCAAATAATAATACACCAAGTACTATTTCGAATATTAGTATTATTATTCGAAAACGATATCAAGCTAAAAACTACTTGAATATAGTCTGGTCTTGATCACCCAAAATAGTTTTGGTGATCTAAACTGGACTGATACCCTCCCGCGGGGGCAACGTGGGACATCGTGGGACATCGCAGGACACCGTGGGATGCGAGCGTATAAGCTTTAATTAATCATAAGGTAGATACCTATGTTATGTACATTGTAAGCTCATTCTGTACAAAGATACTTATCTATCTTGGAACGACAAATAAATATCTCGTCTCTCTTGATCCCCTCGCTTACCATACTGGAAAAATTGTTCCCACGATATATCGGTTCGCGATCAGTCAGTTCTTTCAAACTGTCGCGTGGCGTACTCGCTCGCGTGTATTTCGGGTGCGTGCGGGTCAATGTGCCCTAGACAACTCTTCGGATTCGTAAGTCGCCCAAGGACAGCTCTGTCTTGGTGACTGCTCAACGTTTGCATCGGATCACGGGAGTTGTCGTCGTGCCGGTGATGCTTGCTAATCTGTTGGGGATTCACTCGTGGATCTGCAGTTCTGTCCGATTGGTACTTGGGTACTCGATCAGAGACCACAAATTTCACGTCCTCCGTAATCCTGTTCGGCCCCGCTGGAGTGGACCCCACTGTTCAGTTGAGGTATTGCCTTCGTAATCCTGTTCAGCGGTCCCGCCCCGTGAGTGGACCCCACTGTTCAGTGGGGGCCTCTTGCCTTCGTAATCCTGTTCAGCGGTCCCTCCCCGGGTTCCACTTGTTCAGTTGGAGTGTGTCAAGTTGCTGGCCTATGTGCTGGATCCACGGCTGAATTACTAGTGGATCACTGGCATCATCTGTCGGCGCCATCGACCGCGACTCGTGTAAGTTTCGAACGGCGAAACAGGAATCGAGTTACGGCCAATTCTTGGGCTTTCCGTTGAACCTCGGGGTTATCTCGTGTACGGGGGTACGTCGCGTAGGTTTGTTAGTTCTTTCGAGAGATCGCGATCTCGTCTGTTTCGGGACAGTGTCAGTAGCTTCATCTTCTTCTTTTCGTTCCAAGTTAGATAAATGTGTCTTTGATACCGAATGTTGCCAGTAGGGATGCGAATTATTGTATATTTGTACTGATCGATGTAATCGTTGTGTGGGAGATAGATGATGCGTTACGTATACCTTGTTCTACGTTAGTAAAGATTCATGTTCGCGCTGCGTTGGAGATATGTGTTTCGCAGTTAGACTACGAAACAACTATTTCTTTACGCAGGCCCATGGTCAAGTAGTGTCAAAACTGGACATTCTGCCAATAGGTTGAATGTCGAGATCGATGTGTAGTGTTAAATAACCCATGGGCGGGTCTCGTGCGTAGTCACCTCCTCGTGGTGAGACCTGGTAATTGGCATCGTTTTCCAAAAATTAATCAGTCGATTAATCTTTGGAAAACGATACCAAGCCAAGAACTACGCAACAGTCCAGTTTGGATCACCAAAAGCCCCTAAGATCATTTTGGATGATCTACACTGGACTGCACTATTAATTTATAACATTTAAGCCATTAATTTACAATATTTACGTCATGAATTTACAACAATAAGTCACAAATTCATAACATTTAAGCTATTAATTTATAACATTTAAGCAAATAATTAACGACGATTAAACTATTAATTTATAACAATTGAAACATTAATTGGCACATTTAAAACATTAATTTATAAGAATCAAACCATTCCTCGAGGAATCAGTAAGTCTGGCGCTAATAGCTCAATACATCGATAGATTTAACGAAGAAATACGTAACCGCGATTACAGCCAATTAGATCATATTATTTGCTACATAATTAATAACTGTATCACGTACAGCGATGCAGGCGGTATTGAAGAAATAAAGCCATTTTATGTTACAACTATAACGAGTAAATTTAATCGTTTAACTTGTGAGGAATTAAAAAGGTACCTGACTTCTAAATAAGCATTAAATAAGAATCTTAAATATCGCAAACAGTGATGTAGGTGTTACTCAAGAAAAGAGAACGTTTTATTTTTTAATTAGCACGAGTAAATGAACGAATATCGATAATATAATATAACGCTTAATATGAATTTTATCTGTCTGATTATTTAATAGCTTAACTTATTTCACAGTAACGTCATCGACTGCCCTTAGGCTCTTTTCCCTTTTTGAACAAACTAATCGATAGTCGAAAACTAGTATCATGTAGGTGTGAATTTAGTCTTAGTTTGTAGAAACTATTAAAATGATAAAAATGGATATCGTATTAAATCGTAAAAGATGCCAATTTACGATAAAAATTAAGAAATCGTTCAATTTGATTTTGTTACAATGGAAAAACCGTCTCCTGCTATGTCAAAAAATCGTTACCGTTTGATTAACAAACCGACGCCTTGTTATGTTATATAAGGAACACGGAGGTCGCGCGCGAGCTCTTTTGTGCCTGAAATTCCGGAGAGTGAACATCGAAGAAGAACATAAATATCAGGTAAGTAAGAAAAAATATCAAACAACAACATTGTAACTAGTAATTTATAACGTCTAAACCATTAATTTACAACACTTAAGCTATTAATTTATAACATTCAAGCCATTAATTTATAACATTTAAGGAATTAATTTATAACGTCTAAGCTATTAATTTATTACATTTATGCTATTAATTTATAACATTTAATCCATTAATTTCTAACTTTTGAACTGTTATTTTATACATTTAGCCATTAATTTATAACATTTAAACTATTAATTTATATCATCTAAGCCATTAAATTATAACATTCAAGCTATTAATTTATAACATTTAAACTGTTAATTTATAACATTTAAACCATTAATTTACAGCATTTAATGTGTTATTTTATACATTTAAGCCATTAATTTATAACATTTAAGCTATTAAATTATAATATTTAAGCCATTAATTTCTAACTTTTGAACTGTTATTTTATACATTTTGCCAATAATTTATAACATTTAAACTATTAATTTATATCATCTAAGCCATTAAATTATAACATTTAAGCTATTAATTTACAACATCTAAGCCACTAATTTACAATATTTAAACTATTAATTTATATCATCTAAGCCATTAATTTATAATATTTAAGCCATTAATCTAAAACAATTCCTCCATTAATTCTTAACAACTATACCAATAATTTATAACCATATTCTCCCATTAATTCAAAGTAATTGTGCTCTTAATTTATAACAGTTGTACCATTAATCGGAAGCAACTCTACATTCATTGATTTAAATCAGTACCATCAATGTGAGTGAATTATTGATTTATATTGTATTATTTTATTAACGAAATCTTTCAGGTCCCTGGATTGCTATTTTATTTCTATATAGCATTATTTTTTAATTTTAAATACAGTACATAATTTCTCATTTCACTATTTTGTATAAAAGCAGTGGTAACGCAGAGTGTAATTTTAAGGTGTAATTTTCCATGTCTGCTAAAAACCAAGGAAACAACACCATATTCATGGAATCAAGGAAGCAAGTGTAGTTTAACCGAAGGCAACGACATCTTATCTGTAGCTGCACATGAGTCATAGGACATTTCAAATAGTGTTGTTGTTTTGCCTCGGAGTACCAAAACCGTTAGATTACAAGTAATTTAAAAACAAATAAACTCCGGACAAAACAATGCCGCCGCTACAATGTCGCTTTATTATAAAATAATTTTACATCTCTGTTACGTCGCCTAAAACATCTGCGCTGCAGCTCTCGCGACCGGCCAGCCGACGGCCTGCGTAACGTCATTTCGACCCTCAATAAACCTGAGGACCAACCATAACTTTCTCTTGCATTGTGTACACATGTATCTGCATTCCATCCGTCGTCCTGAAAGCTTTCTTAAGGCTAGAAATATTTGCGACGCACATCTGGTTTTTAGAGTGGTCCTTGGGTTTATTAGGCGCAATTAAAAACACGGAGAAAGCGGGTACGCGCCCATTAGGAAAAATCGAACATCTGTCTAATAGAACAGGCTGGGTTTTCCCATGCACAAGGTCACTCACGAACCACGTTGGTCGGAGGTTTCCTACTCGTCACTTCTCCTACGACTCTCGGAGAGTCAAGTCGCAGACTTCTCCTGCTACATCAGGAGGGTCAAGTCAACTTACTTCTTCTACATACGACAACGTCGAAGTCTAACATCAAAATCTAGTGTCTATCAAGTATGCTCTAGTGCTACGTCCACTAACATACGAAATTCGATTGTACGAACCTTGCTGTATTAGTCATATCTATCTCATATTCGTGCGACAAGGTGTTATCGACGATTTGTATCTACTCAACAGTGTAGTTTAAGTGTTGGAAATATATATTTTATAATTCTGTGAATCACAGTGTTATATAAACTTAATCACCCCTATTATCTTAACGGAAATCAGGGGATCGATCAACTCGTGGTGTCGATTAGTATAATCGTAACGGGAATTTACGACTCCCGTTGACGTCTCTCCTCGCGATTGCGTCTCCCCGCGATTGGTCGAAATAACAATCTCTGCTTCCAATGCGTAAAAACTCATATGTAAATGGGACCCGAGCGTAGTTACCTCCTCGTGGTGGGTCCCGGTAATTGGTATCGTTTTTCAAATAATAATACACCAAGCACTATTTCGAATATTAGTATTATTATTCGAAAACGATATCAAGCTAAAAACTGCTTGAATATAGTCTGGTCTTGATCACCCAAAATAGTTTTGGTGATCTAAACTGGACTAATACCCCCCCGCGGGGGCAACGTGGGACATCGTGGGACATCGCAGGACACCGTGGGATGCGAGCGTATTAGCTTTAATTAATCATAAGATAGATACCTATGTTATGTACATTGTAAGCTCATTCTGTACAAAGATACTTATCTATCTTGGAACGACAAATAAAGATCTCGTCTCTCTTGATCCCCTCGCTTACCATACTGGAAAAATTGTTCCCACGATATATCGGTTCGCGATCACTCAGTTCTTTCAAACTGTCGCGTGGCGTACTCGCTCGCGTGTATTTCGGGTGCGTGCGGGTCAATGTGCTCTAGACAACTCTTCGGATTCGTAAGTCGCCCAAGGACAGCTCTGTCTTGGTGACTGCTCAACGTTTGCATCGGATCACGGGAGTTGTCGTCGTGCCGGTGATGCTTGAGTAATCTGTTGGGGATTCACTCGTGGATCTGCAGTTCTGTCCGATTGGTACTTGGGTACTCGATCAGAGACCACCAATTTCACGTCCTCCGTAATCCTGCTCGGCCCCGCTGGAGTGGACCCCACTGTTCAATTGAGGTATTGTCTTCGTAATCCTGTTCAGCGGTCCCGCCCCGTGAGTGGTCCCCACTGTTCAGTTGAGGTATTGCCTTCGTAATCCTGCTCAGCGGTCCCGCCCCGTGAGTGGACCCCACTGTTCAGTTGGGGCCTCGTGCCTCGGTAATCCTGTTCAGCGGTCCCTCCCCGGGTTCCACTTGTTCAGTTGGAGTGTGTCAAGTTGCTGGCCTATGTGCTGGATCCACGGCTGAATTACTAGTGGATCACTGGCATCATCTGTCGGCGCCATCGACCGCGACTCGTGTAAGTTTCGAACGGCGAAACAGGAATCGAGTTACGGCCAAATCTTGGGCTTTCCGTTGAACCTTCGGGGTTATCTCGTGTACGGGGGTACGTCGCGTAGGTTTGTTAGTTCTTTCGAGAGATCGCGATCTCGTCCGTTTCGGGACAGTGTCAGTAGCTTCATCTTCTTCTTTTCGCTCCAAGTTAGATAAATGTGTCTTTGATACCGATTGTTGCCAGTAGGGATGCGAATTATTGTATATTTGTACTGATCGATGTAATCGTTGTGTGGGAGATGGATGATGCGTTACGTATGCCTTGTTCTACGTTTGTAAAGATTCATGTTAGCGCTGCGTTGGAGATATGTGTTTCGCAGTTAGACTACGAAACAACTATTTCTTTACGCAGGCCCATGGTCAAGTAGTGTCAAAACTGGACATTCTGCCAATAGGTTGAATGTCGAGATCGATGTGTAGTGTTAAATAACCCATGGGCGGGTCTCGTGCGTAGTCACCTCCTCGTGGTGAGACCTGGTAATTGGCATCGTTTTCCAAAAATTAATCAGTCGATTAATCTTTGGAAAACGATACCAAGCCAGGAACTACGCAACAGTCCAGTTTGGATCACCAAAAGCCCCTAAGATCATTTTGGATGGTCTACACTGGACTGCACTATTAATTTATAACATTTAAGCCATTAATTTACAATATTTACGTCATGAATTTACAACAATAAGTCACAAATTCATAACATTTAAGCTATTAATTTATAACATTTAAGCAAATAATTAACGACGATTAAACTATTAATTTATAACAATTGAAACATTAATTGGCACATTTAAAACATTAATTTATAAGAATCAAACCATTCCTCGAGGAATCAGTAAGTCTGGCGCTAATAGCCCAATACATCGATAGATTTAACGAAGAAATACGTAACCGCGATTACAGCCAATTAGATCATATTATTTGCTACATAATTAATAACTGTATCACGTACAGCGATGCAGGCGGTATTGAAGAAATAAAGCCATTTTATGTTACAACTATAACGAGTAAATTTAATCGTTTAACTTGTGAGGAATTAAAAAGGTACCTGACTTCTAAATAAGCATTAAATAAGAATCTTAAATATCGCAAACAGTGATGTAGGTGTTACTCAAGAAAAGAGAACGTTTTATTTTTTAATTAGCACGAGTAAATGAACGAATATCGATAATATAATATAACGCTTAATATGAATTTTATCTGTCTGATTATTTAATAGCTTAACTTATTTCACAGTAACGTCATCGACTGCACTTAGGCTCTTTTCCCTTTTTGACCAAACTAATCGATAGTCGAAAACTAGTATCATGTAGGTGTGAATATAGTCTTAGTTTGTAGAAACTATTAAAATGATAAAAATGGATATCGTATTAAATCGTAAAAGATGCCAATTTACGATAAAAATTAAGAAATCGTTCAATTTGATTTTGTTACAATGGAAAAACCGTCTCCTGCTATGTCAAAAAATCGTTACCGTTTGATTAACAAACCGACGCCTTGTTATGTTATATAAGGAACACGGAGGTCGCGCGCGAGCTCTTTTGTGCCTGAAATTCCGGAGAGTGAACATCGAAGAAGAACATAAATATCAGGTAAGTAAGAAAAAATATCAAACAACAACATTGTAACTAGTAATTTATAACGTCTAAACCATTAATTTACAACACTTAAGCTATTAATTTATAACATTCAAGCCATTAATTTATAACATTTAAGGAATTAATTTATAACGTCTAAGCTATTAATTTATTACATTTATGCTATTAATTTATAACATTTAATCCATTAATTTCTAACTTTTGAACTGTTATTTTATACATTTAGCCATTAATTTATAACATTTAAACTATTAATTTATATCATCTAAGCCATTAAATTATAACATTCAAGCTATTAATTTATAACATTTAAACTGTTAATTTATAACATTTAAACCATTAATTTACAGCATTTAATGTGTTATTTTATACATTTAAGCCATTAATTTATAACATTTAAGCTATTAATTTATAATATTTAAGCCATTAATTTCTAACTTTTGAACTGTTATTTTATACATTTTGCCAATAATTTATAACATTTAAACTATTAATTTATATCATCTAAGCCATTAAATTATAACATTTAAGCTATTAATTTACAACATCTAAGCCACTAATTTACAATATTTAAACTATTAATTTATATCATCTAAGCCATTAATTTATAATATTTAAGCCATTAATCTAAAACAATTCCTCCATTAATTCTTAACAACTATACCAATAATTTATAACCATATTCTCCCATTAATTCAAAGTAATTGTGCTCTTAATTTATAACAGTTGTACCATTAATCGGAAGCAACTCTACATTCATTGATTTAAATCAGTACCATCAATGTGAGTGAATTAATGATTTATATTGTATTATTTTATTAACGAAATCTTTCAGGTCCCTGGATTGCTATTTTATTTCTATATAGCATTATTTTTTAATTTTAAATACAGTACATAATTTCTCATTTCACTATTTTGTATAAAAGCAGTGGTAACGCAGAGTGTAATTTTAAGGTGTAATTTTCCATGTCTGCTAAAAACCAAGGAAACAACACCATATTCATGGAATCAAGGAAGCAAGTGTAGTTTAACCGAAGGCAACGACATCTTATCTGTAGCTGCACATGAGTCATAGGACATTTCAAATAGTGTTGTTGTTTTGCCTCGGAGTACCAAAACCGTTAGATTACAAGTAATTTAAAAACAAATAAACTCCGGACAAAACAATGCCGCCGCTACAATGTCGCTTTATTATAAAATAATTTTACATCTCTGTTACGTCGCCTAAAACATCTGCGCTGCAGCTCTCGCGACCGGCCAGCCGACGGCCTGCGTAACGTCATTTCGACCCTCAATAAACCTGAGGACCAACCATAACTTTCTCTTGCATTGTGTACACATGTATCTGCATTCCATCCGTCGTCCTGAAAGCTTTCTTAAGGCTAGAAATATTTGCGACGCACATCTGGTTTTTAGAGTGGTCCTTGGGTTTATTAGGCGCAATTAAAAACACGGAGAAAGCGGGTACGCGCCCATTAGGAAAAATCGAACATCTGTCTAATAGAACAGGCTGGGTTTTCCCATGCACAAGGTCACTCACGAACCACGTTGGTCGGAGGTTTCCTACTCGTCACTTCTCCTACGACTCTCGTAGAGTCAAGTCGCAGACTTCTCCTGCTACATCAGGAGGGTCAAGTCAACTTACTTCTTCTACATACGACAACGTCGAAGTCTAACATCAAAATCTAGTGTCTATCAAGTATGCTCTAGTGCTACGTCCACTAACATACGAAATTCGATTGTACGAACCTTGCTGTATTAGTCATATCTATCTCATATTCGTGCGACAAGGTGTTATCGACGATTTGTATCTACTCAACAGTGTAGTTTAAGTGTTGGAAATATATATTTTATAATTCTATCAATCACAGTGTTATATAAACTTAATCACCCCTATTATCTTAACGGAAATCAGGGGATCGATCAACTCGTGGTGTCGATTAGTATAATCGTAACGGGAATTTACGACTCCCGTTGACGTCTCTCCTCGCGATTGCGTCTCCCGCGATTGGTCGAAATAACAATCTCTGCTTCCAATGCGTAAAAACTCATATGTAAATGGGACCCGAGCGTAGTTACCTCCTCGTGGTGGGTCCCGGTAATTGGTATCGTTTTCCAAATAATAACACACCAAGTACTATTTCGAATATTAGTATTATTATTCGAAAACGATATCAAGCTAAAAACTACTTGAATATAGTCTGGTCTTGATCACCCAAAATAGTTTTGGTGATCTAAACTGGACTAATACCCCCCCGCGGGGGCAACGTGGGACATCGTGGGACATCGCAGGACACCGTGGGATGCGAGCGTATTAGCTTTAATTAATCATAAGATAGATACCTATGTTATGTACATTGTAAGCTCATTCTGTACAAAGATACTTATCTATCTTGGAACGACAAATAAAGATCTCGTCTCTCTTGATCCCCTCGCTTACCATACTGGAAAAATTGTTCCCACGATATATCGGTTCGCGATCACTCAGTTCTTTCAAACTGTCGCGTGGCGTACTCGCTCGCGTGTATTTCGGGTGCGTGCGGGTCAATGTGCTCTAGACAACTCTTCGGATTCGTAAGTCGCCCAAGGACAGCTCTGTCTTGGTGACTGCTCAACGTTTGCATCGGATCACGGGAGTTGTCGTCGTGCCGGTGATGCTTGAGTAATCTGTTGGGGATTCACTCGTGGATCTGCAGTTCTGTCCGATTGGTACTTGGGTACTCGATCAGAGACCACCAATTTCACGTCCTCCGTAATCCTGCTCGGCCCCGCTGGAGTGGACCCCACTGTTCAATTGAGGTATTGTCTTCGTAATCCTGTTCAGCGGTCCCGCCCCGTGAGTGGTCCCCACTGTTCAGTTGAGGTATTGCCTTCGTAATCCTGTTCAGCGGTCCCGCCCCGTGAGTGGACCCCACTGTTCAGTTGGGGCCTCGTTCCTCGGTAATCCTGTTCAGCGGTCCCTCCCTGTGAGTGGACCCCACTGTTCAGTTGGGGCCTCTTGCCTTCGTAATCCTGTTCAGCGGACCCTCCCCGGGTTCCACTTGTTCAGTTGGAGTGTGTCAAGTTGCTGGCCTATGTGATGGATCCACGGCTGTATTACTAGTGGATCACTGGCATCATCTGTCGGCGCCATCGACCGCGACTCGTGTAAGTTTCGAACGGCGAAACAGGAATCGAGTTACGGCCAATTCTTGGGCTTTCCGTTGAACCTCGGGGTTATCTCGTGTACGGGGGTACATCGCGTAGGTTTGTTAGTTCTTTCGAGAGATCGCGATCTCGTCCGTTTCGGGACAGTGTCAGTAGCTTCATCTTCTTCTTTTCGCTCCAAGTTAGATAAATGTGTCTTTGATACCGAATGTTACCAGTAGGGATGCGAATTATTCTTTATTTGTACTGATCGATGTAATCGTTGTGTGGGAGATAGATGATGCGTTACGTATGCCGTGTTCTACGTTTGTAAAGATTCATGTTAGCGCTGCGTTGGAGATATGTGTTTCGCAGTTAGATTACGAAACAACTATTTCTTTACGCAGGCCCATGGTCAAGTAGTGTCAAAACTGGACATTCTGCCAATAGGTTGAATGTCGAGATCGATGTGTAGTGTTAAATAACCCATGGGCGGGTCTCGTGCGTAGTCACCTCCTCGTGGTGAGACCTGGTAATTGGCATCGTTTTCCAAAAATTAATCAGTCGATTAATCTTTGGAAAACGATACCAAGCCAAGAACTACGCAACAGTCCAGTTTGGATCACCAAAAGCCCCTAAGATCATTTTGGATGATCTACACTGGACTGCACTATTAATTTATAACATTTAAGCCATTAATTTACAATATTTACGTCATGAATTTACAACAATAAGTCACAAATTCATAACATTTAAGCTATTAATTTTTACATTTATACCATTAATTCCTAACATTCAAACTATTAATTTATAACACTTAAGCTATTAATTTATAACATTTAAGCAAATAATTAACAACGATTAAACTATTAATTTATAACAATTGAAACATTAATTGGCACATTTAAAACATTAATTTATAAGAATCAAACCATTCCTCGAGGAATCAGTAAGTCTCGCGCTAATAGCCCAATACATCGATAGATTTAACGAAGAAATACGTAACCGCGATTACAGCCAATTAGATCATATTATTTGCTACATAATTAATAACTGTATCACGTACAGCGATGCAGGCGGTATTGATGCAGGCGGTATTGAAGAAATAAAGCCATTTTCTGTTACAACTATAACGAGTAAATTTAATCGTTTAACTTGTGAAAAATTAAAAAGGTACCTGACTTCTAAATAAGCATTAAATAAGAATCTTAAATATCGCAAACAGTGATGTAGGTGTTACTCAAGAAAAAAGAACGTTTTATTTTTTAATTAGCACGAGTAAATGAACGAATATCGATAATATAATATAACGCTTAATATGAATTTTATCTGTCTGATTATTTAATAGCTTAACTTATTTCACAGTAACGTCATCGACTGCCCTTATTCTCTTTTCCCTTTTTGTCCAAACTAATCGATACTCGAAAACTAGTATCATGTAGGTGTGAATTTAGTCTTAGTTTGTAGAAACTATTAAAATGATAAAAATGAATATCGTATTAAATCGTAAAAGATGCCAATTTACGATAAAAATTAAGAAATCGTTCAATTTGATTTTGTTACAATGGAAAAAACCGTCTCCTGCTATGTCAAAAAAATCGTTACCGTTTGATTAACAAACCGACGCCTTGTTAAGTTATATAAGGAACACGGAAGTCGCGCGCGAGTTCTTTTGTGCCTGAAATTCCGGAGAGTGAACATCGAAGAAGAAGATAAATATCAGGTAAGTAAGAAAAAATATCAAACAACAACATTGTAACTAGTAATTTATAACGTCTAAACCATTAATTTACAACACTTAAGCTATTAATTTATAACATTCAAGCCATTAATTTATAACATTTATGGAATTAATTTTATAACGTCTAAACTATTAATTTATAACATTTATGCTATTAATTTATAACATTTAAGCCATTAATTTCTAACTTTTGAACTGTTATTTTATACATTTAGCCATTAATTTATAACATTTAAACTATTAATTTATATCATCTAAGCCATTAAATTATAACATTCAAGCTATTAATTTATAACATTTAAACTGTTAATTTATAACATTTTAAACCATTAATTTACAGCATTTAAAGAGTTATTTTATACATCTAAGCCATTAATTTATAACATTTAAGCAAATAATTTATAACATTTAAACTATTAATTTCTAACATTTAAGCCATTAATTTCTAACATTTAAGCAATTAATTGACAACATCTGAGCCACTAATTTACAACATTTAAACTGTTGTTTTATACATTTAAGCTATTATTTTATAACATTTAAGCTATTAATTAACAACATCTAAGCCATTAATTTACAACATTTAAAGTGTTATTTTATACATTTAAGCTATTAATTTATAACATTTAAGCTATTAATTTATAACATTTAAGCCATTAATTTACAACATCTAAGCCACTAATTTACAATATTTAAACTATTAATTTATATCATCTTAGCCATTAATTTATAATATTTAAGCCATTAATCTAAAACAATTCCTCCATTAATTCTTAACAACTATACCAATAATTTATAACCGTATTCTCCCATTAATTCAAAGTAATTGTGCTCTTAATTTATAACAGTTGTACCATTAATCGGAAGCAACTCTACATTCATTGATTTAAATCAGTACCATCAATGTGAGTGAATTAATGATTTATATTGTATTATTTTATTAACGAAATCTTTCAGGTCCCTGGATTGCTATTTTATTTCTATATAGCATTATTTTTTAATTTTAAATACAGTACATAATTTCTCATTTCACTATTTTGTATAAAAGCAGTGGTAACGCAGAGTGTAATTTTAAGGGTGTAATTTTCCATGTCTGCTAAAAACCAAGGAAACAACACCATATTCATGGAATCAAGGAAGCAAGTGTAGTTTAACCGAAGGCAACGACATCTTATCTGTAGCTGCACATGAGTCATAGGACATTTCAAATAGTGTTGTTGTTTTGCCTCGGAGTACCAAAAACCGTTAGATTACAAGTAATTTAAAAAACAAATAAACTCCGGACAAAACAATGCCGCCGCTACAATGTCGCTTTATTATAAAATAATTTTACATCTCTGCTTCCAATGCGTAAAAAACTCATATGTAAATGGGACCCCGACCGTAGTTACCTCCTCGTGGCGGGTCCCCGGTAATTGGTATCGTTTTTCCAAATAATAACACACCAAGTACTATTTCGAATATTAGTATTATTATTCGAAAACGATATCAAGCTAAAAACTACTTGAATATAGTCCTGGTCTTGATCACCCAAAAATAGTTTTTGGTGATCTAAACTGGGACTAATACCCCCCCCGCGGGGGGCAACGTGGGGACATCGTGGGACATCGCAGGACACCGTGGGATGCGAGGCGTATTAGCTTTAATTAATCATAAGATAGATACCTATGTTATGTACATTGTAAGCTCATTCTGTACAAAGATACTTATCTATCTTGGAACGACAAATAAAGATCTCGTCTCTCTTGATCCCCTCGCTTAACATACTGGAAAAATTGTTCCCCACGATATATCGGTTCGCGATCACTCAGTTCTTTCCAACTGTCCGCGTGGCGTACTCGCTCGCGTGTATTTCGGGTGCGTGCGGGTCAATGTGCTCTAGACAACTCTTCGGATTCGTAAGTCGCCCAAGGGACAGCTCTGTCTTGGTGGGACTGCTCAACGTTTGCATCGGATCACGGGAGTTGTCGTCGTGCCGGTGATGCTTGCTAATCTGTTGCGGATTCAGTCGTGGATCTGCAGTCCTGTCCGATTGGTACTTCGGTACTCGGTCAGGGACCAGCAATTTCACGTCCTCCGTAATCCTGTTCGGCCCCCGCGGGAGTGGACCCCACTGTTCAGTTGAGGTATTGCCTTCGTAATCCTGTTCAGCGGTCCCGCCCCCGTGAGTGGACCCCACTGTTCAGTTGGGGCCTCGTGCCTTGGTAATCCTGTTCAGCGGTCCCCTCTCTGTGAGTGGACCCCACTGTTCAGTTGAGGCCTCTTGCCTTCGTAATCCTGTTCAGCGGTCCCTCCCCGGGTTCTACTTGTTCAGTTGGAGTGTGTCAAGTTGCTGGCCTATGTGCTGGATCCACGGCTGAATTACTAGTGGATCACTGGCATCATCTGTCGGCGCCATCGACCGCGACTCGTGTAAGTTTCCGAACGGCGAAAACAGGAATCGAGTTACGGCCAAATCTTGGGCTTTCCGTTGAACCTTCGGGGTTATCTCGTGTACGGGGGTACGTCGCGTAGGTTTGTTAGTTCTTTCGAGAGATCGCGATCTCGTCCGTTTCGGGACAGTGTCAGTAGCTTCATCTTCTTCTTTTCGCTCCAAGTTAGATAAATGTGTCTTTGATACCGATTGTTGCCAGTAGGGATGCGAATTATTGTATATTTGTACTGATCGATGTAATCGTTGTGTGGGAGATGGATGATGCGTTACGTATGCCTTGTTCTACGTTTGTAAAGATTCATGTTAGCGCTGCGTTGGAGATATGTGTTTCGCAGTTAGACTACGAAACAACTATTTCTTTACGCAGGCCCATGGTCAAGTAGTGTCAAAACTGGACATTCTGCCAATAGGTTGAATGTCGAGATCGATGTGTAGTGTTAAATAACCCATGGGGCGGGTCTCGTGCGTAGTCACCTCCTCGTGGTGAGACCTGGTAATTGGCATCGTTTTTCCAAAAATTAATCAGTCGATTAATCTTTGGAAAACGATACCAAGCCAGGAACTACGCAACAGTCCAGTTTGGATCACCAAAAGCCCCTAAGATCATTTTGGATGGTCTACACTGGACTGCACTATTAATTTATAACATTTAAGCCATTAATTTACAATATTTACGTCATGAATTTACAACAATAAGTCACAAATTCATAACATTTAAGCTATTAATTTATAACATTTAAGCAAATAATTAACGACGATTAAACTATTAATTTATAACAATTGAAACATTAATTGGCACATTTAAAAACATTAATTTATAAGAATCAAACCATTCCTCGAGGAATCAGTAAGTCTGGCGCTAATAGCCCAATACATCGATAGATTTAACGAAGAAATACGTAACCGCGATTACAGCCAATTAGATCATATTATTTGCTACATAATTAATAACTGTATCACGTACAGCGATGCAGGCGGTATTGAAGAAATAAAGCCATTTTATGTTACAACTATAACGAGTAAATTTTAATCGTTTAACTTGTGAGGAATTAAAAAGGTACCTGACTTCTAAATAAGCATTAAATAAGAATCTTAAATATCGCAAACAGTGATGTAGGTGTTACTCAAGAAAAGAGAACGTTTTATTTTTTAATTAGCACGAGTAAATGAACGAATATCGATAATATAATATAACGCTTAATATGAATTTTATCTGTCTGATTATTTAATAGCTTAACTTATTTCACAGTAACGTCATCGACTGCACTTAGGCTCTTTTCCCCTTTTTGGACCAAACTAATCGATAGTCGAAAACTAGTATCATGTAGGTGTGAATATAGTCTTAGTTTGTAGAAAACTATTAAAATGATAAAAATGGATATCGTATTAAATCGTAAAAGATGCCAATTTACGATAAAAATTAAGAAATCGTTCAATTTGATTTTGTTACAATGGAAAAAACCGTCTCCTGCTATGTCAAAAAAATCGTTACCGTTTGATTAACAAACCGACGCCTTGTTATGTTATATAAGGAACACGGAGGTCGCGCGCGAGCTCTTTTGTGCCTGAAATTCCGGAGAGTGAACATCGAAGAAGAACATAAATATCAGGTAAGTAAGAAAAAAATATCAAACAACAACATTGTAACTAGTAATTTATAACGTCTAAACCATTAATTTACAACACTTAAGCTACTAATTTATAACATTCAAGCCATTAATTTATAACATTTAAGGAATTAATTTATAACGTCTAAGCTATTAATTTATTACATTTATGCTATTAATTTATAACATTTAATCCATTAATTTCTAACTTTTGAACTGTTATTTTATACATTTAGCCATTAATTTATAACATTTAAACTATTAATTTATATCATCTAAGCCATTAAATTATAACATTCAAGCTATTAATTTATAACATTTAAACTGTTAATTTATAACATTTAAAACCATTAATTTACAGCATTTAATGTGTTATTTTATACATTTAAGCCATTAATTTATAACATTTAAGCTATTAATTTATAATATTTAAGCCATTAATTTCTAACTTTTGAACTGTTATTTTATACATTTTGCCAATAATTTATAACATTTAAACTATTAATTTATATCATCTAAGCCATTAAATTATAACATTTAAGCTATTAATTTACAACATCTAAGCCACTAATTTACAATATTTTAAACTATTAATTTATATCATCTAAGCCATTAATTTATAATATTTAAGCCATTAATCTAAAACAATTCCTCCATTAATTCTTAACAACTATACCAATAATTTATAACCATATTCTCCCATTAATTCAAAGTAATTGTGCTCTTAATTTATAACAGTTGTACCATTAATCGGAAGCAACTCTACATTCATTGATTTAAATCAGTACCATCAATGTGAGTGAATTAATGATTTATATTGTATTATTTTATTAACGAAATCTTTCAGGTCCCTGGATTGCTATTTTATTTCTATATAGCATTATTTTTTAATTTTAAATACAGTACATAATTTCTCATTTCACTATTTTGTATAAAAGCAGTGGTAACGCAGGAGTGTAATTTTAAGGTGTAATTTTCCATGTCTGCTAAAAACCAAGGAAACAACACCATATTCATGGAATCAAGGAAGCAAGTGTAGTTTAACCGAAGGCAACGACATCTTATCTGTAGCTGCACATGAGTCATAGGACATTTTCAAATAGTGTTGTTGTTTTGCCTCGGAGTACCAAAACCGTTAGATTACAAGTAATTTAAAAACAAATAAACTCCGGACAAAACAATGCCGCCGCTACAATGTCGCTTTATTATAAAATAATTTTACATCTCTGTTACGTCGCCTAAAAACATCTGCGCTGCAGCTCTCGCGACCGGCCAGCCGACGGCCTGCGTAACGTCATTTCGACCCTCAATAAACCTGAGGGACCAACCATAACTTTCTCTTGCATTGTGTACACATGTATCTGCATTCCATCCGTCGTCCTGAAAGCTTTCTTAAGGCTAGAAATATTTGCGACGCACATCTGGTTTTTTAGAGTGGTCCTTGGGTTTATTAGGCGCAATTAAAAACACGGAGAAAGCGGGTACGCGCCCATTAGGAAAAATCGATCATCTGTCTAATAGAACAGGCTGGGTTTTTCCCATGCACAAGGTCACTCACGAACCACGTTGGTCGGAGGTTTCCTACTCGTCACTTCTCCTACGACTCTCGGAGAGTCAAGTCGCAGACTTCTCCTGCTACATCAGGAGGGTCAAGTCAACTTACTTCTTCTACATACGACAACGTCGAAGTCTAACATCAAAATCTAGTGTCTATCAAGTATGCTCTAGTGCTACGTCCCACTAACATACGAAATTCGATTGTACGAACCTTGCTGTATTAGTCATATCTATCTCATATTCGTGCGACAAGGTGTTATCGACGATTTGTATCTACTCAACAGTGTAGTTTAACTGTTGGAAATATATATTTTATAATTCTGTGAATCACAGTGTTATA